>NC_057408.1:25477361-25777361 GCF_019320065.1 Cervus canadensis | reverse complement strand
CCTGGGAAAGAGGAGTCTTGTGGGTCCATGGGGTCACAAAGAGTTGGGCATGACTTCAAGGCTAAATGACAAATCCTAAGTGTAAGCAGTCCCTTGTGGCTACTCTTTTTAGGAGGGGACTGGAGAAACACATCAGGCAAAATGAGCATCAGAATCTTTTCTCCAGGTTAAACATGCTGCAGTTCTCTGCAGAGCTAAAAACCTCACATTCTTACGACATTTATTTTACTTGTGATAGTTCAGTTAGGAAAAATAATATTCAGGAATTTCAGCAACACACACACACACATTGTATTAAGTTCCCTCTAATTTCTTTCACTATATTGCAACCACAACCACCTCTAGGTAGAAATGACTTTGGAGAGAGAGAAGAAAAGCAACCACAATCACCACCACCACAACAACGGAAACAAGAATGTCACCTTCATGATGCTAAGCAGGAAACTCTGTAAACCATTTTAAAACTAATTATTCACTTGGGAACCTACTGAAAAAAAAAATTACTGTGAATATGACCAGTCATCACTGGTCTTCCTACAATATAGGCCGATTCATCTTTGTCTACAATAGCCAACATTGTTGGAAAGCTAACAGACAAGAAGCCATTAAAACAAACCCCAAAGGACCAGTGAAAGGAATTTAGAGTTTATGGCTTCATGCCTACATTTTCAGACTGTCGCTAATGGGACAATTACACTCTAATGACCTTCCTCTAAGTGGAAGCCAAAAATATAATTCAGTTTTGTATAAATTAAAACAAATGAAATGGCTTTCAATTTAGCAATGCTGACATCTCTCTTCAGAGAGCTGTTTTTAGAGTAAAAATATTAAGATTAAGATTATTTAGGTGAAAAATATATGCAAGCAATTTATCATCCGTCAGATTGCAAGAATCATAAATTGCACGTAGAGAGATCCATGTAAGATTCTTAAAAAAAGTTTGACTCTGTCTCAAAGAAAGGAGCTATGAGATTCATTTTCTGTTACTAATTGGCAGCTTATGTCTGAAGGGAAATTTCTTTAGATTAATTTAGTGATATATATCTTTATATACGTATGTATGAAGTGCTTGCTTGCTCAGTCTGTCTGACTCTTTGTGATCCCATGGTCTGTAGCCTACCAGGCTCCTCTGTCCTTGGAATTCTCCAGGCAAGAATACTGGAGCAGGTTGCCATTTCCTTCTCCAGAGGATCTTCCCAACCCAGGGATTGAACCCACGTCTCTTGCATCTCCTGCATCAGCAGGAGGATTCTTTACCGCTGAGCCATCAGGGAAGCCTGTATATATGTATACTTTCCTATAAAAATAAAATATCCTTATATTTGTATATTAACCATAAATAAATAAATATTTATATTAGGTTTTTATAACCTGAACACCTAGATTTTATCAGTGATCTTTATTTTAAAAATGGTGGTTTGAAGTTTTCCAGAATGAGATTCTCTGTTGGTCATACTTCCAGGAGCTCAGCAGTTTCTAAGCTACATTAACAGAACAGACTTTTGGACTCTGTGGGAGAAGGCGAGGGTGGGATGTTTCGAGAGAACAGCATGTATATTATCTGTGTGAAACAGATCACCAGCCCAGGTGGGATGCATGAGACAAGTGCTCGGGCCTGGTGCACTGGGAAGACCCAGAGGAATCGGGTGGAGAGGGAGGTGGGAGGGGGGATGGGGATGGGGAATACATGTAACTCCATGGCTGATTCATGTCAATGTATGACAAAACCCACTGCAATGTTGTGAAGTAATTAGCCTCCAACTAATAAAAATAAATGGAAAAAAAAAGAAAAGCTTTCATGGTTTTTAAGGAAATTTTCGCTGTTAAAAACTTAACGAGGTGGTGATATTGCTATTCTTTACCCTATGTGGATTCTATTTAAATATACATGATGACTTTTCTCAGGTAATTTGCTACCAGAGTTTTTTTCCACTGTCCTCCTAAAGTTCTCATTTGATTTCTATTGTGATGGGTCTCTCTGTTGGTGCTAGTGGTGAAGAACCAGCCTGCTAGTGCAGAAGACATAAAAAATGCGGCTTTGATCCCTGGGTGAGGAATATTCTCTAGAGAAGGGAATGGCAACCCACTCCAGCATTCTGGCCTGGAGAATCCCATGGACAGAGGAGACTGGTGGGCTACAGCCCAAGGGGTCGTACAGAATCAGACAGGATTGAAGTAACAGCAGCAGCAGCCGTGGTGGTTTGACATGATTTCAGATCCACTTGTTTATGGACAAAAATGAAATTGTTTCATAGGTAAAGTGCTTTTTGTGTGTGTGTAAATTAATTAATTTATTTTAATTGGAGGCTAATTACTTTACAATATTGTAGTGGTTTTGCCATACATTGACATGAATCAGCCATGGGTGTACATGTGTTCCCCATCCTGAACCCCCCTCCCACTTCCTTCCCCATCCCATCCCTCAGGGTCATCCCAGTGCACCAGCCCCGAGCACCCTGTCTCATGCATCGAACCTGGACTGGCGATCTGTTTCACATATGATAATATACATGTTTCAATGCTATCCTCTCAGATCATCCCACCCTTGCCTTCTCTCGCAGAGTCCAAAAGTCTGTTCTTTACAACTGTGTCTCTTTTGCTGTCTCGCATATGGGGTCATCATTACCATCTTTCTAAATTCCATATATATGCATTAATATACTGCACTGGTAAAGTCATTTTTGACATGAAAGTGAGATTGCTGTCACAGCTGCCCTCCACATCTGTGGTTGCTAAGAGCTCATGGCCCAGGTGCTGGGGGCCCTGCAGGAGTCCTCAGCATTTCCTTGGAGCACAGCCCCGGGCCCTGCTCCCAGAGCCAGCTCGCCAGCTACACCTGGGAGGGGAAGCTCAGCTCCCCGGAGGAACCTCCCTCCCTCATCCCACCCAGTCCATCAGGAGATCTCCTCCTAAATGCCCTGGGCCCCTGAGCGAGCAGGTGGAAAAGGCAGTTTTGCAGAGAGGCAGACGGGGTGCGGTTGGAGCCCGCAGGTGGCCTGGTGTGTTGGGGTGTAAGTGTGGGTCCCTTGTGGGAGCGAGAGGGTGGGAGGGGGGTGCTAGGCAAGTCTGGAGGCTCAGGAATCGCTGAGTCCACCGCAAGGCCCTGTTGCCCTTGGTGGCCCTTTCCAGAGGGAGCCCAGTGTCAGGGGTCTCCAGAGATCTTAAGGGGCCACAGGGGAGACCCAGTGTGAGAAACGCCTGGGACCCCAGCGGCAGGCGGCCCCCCGGGTGCCAGGACTCACCAGGCAAACCCCAACCTCTGTCTGCATCTGTGCCCACCCACTCAGAGCTGTATGTGTAGCAATCGCTTTGTCTAGCTAATACACATAAACTATGCTTTAAATAATTAATAGCCAAATGTATTAAAATTAAAAGACTATAAATTAATAGTGAAATGAACTGGAATTAAATTTAGAACTTAAAGTGAGTTAAAATTTAAAGACATAGCATGTTCACTGTAACAGGATATATTCTTTTGTATTTGCTATTAATAGTAACAAGATGTTGGAATATTGGCCTTGCAATTTTGTTTCTCCATTCCTTTTCATAAATGTCGCAGGTGTTTATTGAGTTCTTTCTGTGTACTAGTAGCTCTTGGGAACACTGAGACATGTTCCTGCTCTTAGATATTTGCATTCTAGAGAAAGCATTATGGATTGCCACTTTAGGGAAGGTGCTGGGAGTATGTAGCCTGAACTTTAAAAGTGGTCAGTAGTCATTCTTTTTGCAATAGCACATCCTGTGAGGGGATGTGAAATTAGGTTAAACACATTGATTGTGCCTAAGAAAATACCTTTAAAAAAAATGGTTTGCGAGAATAGGTTAAGGACATTTGATCAAATATTCTGCCAAAGTAACCAAAACAATTAGTGGGACGGCAGGCCGATCACACAGAGCAAGACCATAATTATGTAGGTATTATGATGTTTATGGACAGTGTTAATGCTGTAGAAAATGCCTATGAAACAAATATGTTTGATCCAGAATTAACACAGAAAATAAAAACTGTAGGAAGATGCCGGAAGGAAACACAGCATGATATCCTCAGATGGTAGAAATGGGTGATTTGTTAGATTTTCTGTATCCAAATAAGCCAAGCAGTATTTCTAAAAACTCCTAACTTATGAAAATAACATCTTGCTTAAAGTTTCTATATAAGAACATGTAATATTTTTCTGTTTTAAACCATTTTTTTACTTAATAAAAGCCTTATGTGGTTAACAAAGTAGTAACAAGGTCAAGATGAAGAAATCAATTCATAAATAACAGTCACACATCCACTACATACAATGCTTAGTGTAAAACAAAATATTAGGGATGTTTTCAGATGCTTTTTATCTGTAAGAAAGACTTCACAAGCATAAACCTCACCCATCCTCCAAGCAACAGCTTAGTAAGAACTGGCTTTTGTTGTAAATATACTTGCTCATTGTGTAACTGGAGTTAGTTTCAAGGAATATTAAAGAATTTTACAAGGACAGCATGAAATGTGATTTTTCATGAATAACCTTTTCTTTTCTGGGAAACAAACAAACAAACAAAAGACTGATACACTGATTACTGTAATTTTTATGTCAATCACAGTAGTTTTATATTTCTTGAATTTGCATCCATTTATTTATTATTAGTCATAACATAGTATATTCTTAAGCAATGAAAGACCACATTTTCATCTTGAAGCGCACAAAACTAATGGATGCGTGTTAGAATTTTCCTCCTATTTTGTGTTTGTACTTTTATATTGTACTGAAAGCCCCATACTCCTTTTATAAACAGATACCGAAATTGTACAAGGCATCCTTTCATAATACTCTTTTCAAAGTATACCCTGTTTTGATCAAATAATACTTCACTTTCCTAGACTGAAAGAATCTGAATGCACGCAGGCCCCTGTAACTTCTAGATCCCTACAGTCTGAAATGTTAAACTACCCCTGAAGGCTCAGCCCATTTGCCCATGGTGGGTCTGGTCAGGGCCTGTCCATTTCGGTTCAGCAGGTCTTTGTTCCGTGAGCTTTTTTTTTTTTTTTTTGTAGTACAACTGGACCTCCTGCCGTATTTGTTCTAACTGACCTCATAGATAATTCCTTGTCCTCTTGTCTTATCCCCACTTTCCCCTGCAGTTGTGATGATAGCACCCTCCTTTGGGTGTTCTTTTATTTTGGTAGGGAGAAAAATGCAGACACCCAGACCCCAGCCTGATAAACTCTGATGGCCACCAAAGTTTGAACATCATCACTTTAACTTTACTCTAATTCAAGAAAATACAGCTGCCAAAATGACTTCATTCTCTTTTCAGTAAAGGTAGGTCAATTTTTTGGTGATTAAAATCCTACATCATTTCAGGGTTGTTGTGATTGCTAATGAGCTGATCAGAACAGGAAAGTGTGAAAGTGAGGGTGTTTGTCGACCAGTAGTGTCCAATTCTCTGTCACCCCATGGACTGTAGCCCTCCAGGCCCCTCTGTTCAAGGGATTTCACAGGCAAGAATACTGGAGCCGGTGACCATCTCCTCCCCCAGGAGAAACCTTCCCAATTCAGGGATGGAGCCCAGGTCTTTTATGTCTCCTACATTGGCAGGTGGGTTCTTTACCACTAGCGCCACCTGGGAAGTCCCAGTAGAACACGATTTATATTGAAAAATTTTTGATTCTTAAAAAATGCTTTGTATGCTGGTGTTCTAAAAGATAATTCAACAACAGAGATTTAATCACTGAAGCGATCATCAGAGTAGTGAGGTTCATTCCCCAGGGACCAACAAGAGGAAATAACAAATAAAATTTTAACATAGGTTCTATTTGTCAAATGCCTATATAGTCAGTAAAATTTAATGTTATATGTGCTAAAAATATTTTATGTACCAAAAATAATACGCATTTTAACTAAACCACCTAAAACCTGTATAAAAATTCCACATTGAAGTTTAGTTACTGGGTTTAAGAAAATTAAATGCAGTAAAGATTCAGAATAAAGATAAAGCATACACCAATACTCTCCCACACTGTTAGGTAAACACCTGTTATGTATTTCTTACACACTGGGACTTAAATGACTCCTTTATGATTTTTTAAAATTTTCATCAAATTAAACAATTATAAGACAATTACAGAGTTGTCTGTTCACTTGATATTGGCTAAAATAATGATTCTTAAATATTGTAATGATAATATTTTATGGCAGATTTAATTAATGAAATCTAAAAATTCTCATTGAATTTCTTTAATACAGTTGCATTACTTTAATTTTCTTTATTGAAGTGATTCCAAAATTACTATCCCAGATCATGCTGTAGCTAATAAAATAAAATTATCCAAACCTAATATTTTAAAGATTAAGATATACAAGAAAGGGCAACACAGGAAATTAAACAAGCCCATAAATCTGTGTTTATCACACTATATTTCCATTATGATTTACTAAAGAAAGTGTATTAATCCACAAAGTATAAACAGTTTAATATAACAATATTTTGACCATAATTGTCCATCATTTTAAACATTACACAGATATTTATTATGGCTTAAATATAGCCATTTTTTCCCATTCCTATCTAGAAACAATTGTAAATATTACAATATTTAGAGGAGATAAGAACTTGTTTTTTTATCTATTTACCAAGTGTAACCTATTTTTCCTTCTTTACTATATTGTTTCTAGAGAAATTATTTGTTAGCACTTAGCATGTAAATAAGTGTTATGACTGAAGGTAAAAGTTATTATTATTCCTGGTTCAATATTGACTATTTTAACATCAGTTGACATGCTGTTCTTTCATATTATGTTGCCACTTGCTCACTTTGTCTTTCGCCATGTAAATAATTTATCTAAAACTACAGTTATAAAAAAGCAACAATTTGTATAGGTATTTGCTTAACAGTGATTTAAAAATAGTTGCTTAAAAGAATTGCCAGTGATAGCCAAATAAGACTAATGGAAAAAATTACATAATTGATTTCAGTGTTTCAAGATCAAAATGAAATTATTTACTTTCATGAATCAAACTGAATTATGCTGTACTTTTATCATTCTTTGAACCAATATCAATCTTCTGATGGTTATTATACATGTCCTTCTATAGCTTTTTAGAAAGAGCAATCTTATAATCACTTTCTTGAATAACATAAAATATACTGCTCTCTTTACCTAGAGATAAAGCTTACTACTTGTACAATTATTATTTTCCCTAATTTGTAAAGACATTTCAAAAGTACTGGAAAGTCTTCAATTTCAAATTATTTTCTTACCATCCCCCTATAAAAACATACCTATGTATATGTGCATGTGAACACATTCTGAGTGATTTTTCTGAAGTCAACATAGGGAATTTTAGATTCAATGTATTTGTGGAATCAGTAGAGTATTTTCACAAGAAATTTCAGTGTTTGAAAGTTTTAGGGATAAGAAATGATAAATTATGTGACTTGTGAATTAAAATATATGTGCTATCTAATTAACTGTATTCTGAGTTTGAGGTCACTGTTAATTTAGAGAATGAAAGTATAGGAGAAAGTTTAGGGAATCATTTAATAAAAACACTGATTTTTCATTCATATATATGAAATTATATGTGTATAAAAATGTATACATATATCAAAACTGTATTCAGTTATATATATCAGTTATACTTTATTACGAAGTTCAGTTCAGTTCAGTCACTCAGTTGCGTCCGACTCTTTGTGACCCCATAAACCTCAGCACGCCAGGCCTCCCTGTCCATCACCAACTCCCAGAGTTTACTCAAACTCATGTCCATCGAGACGGTGATGCCATCCAGTCATCTCATCCTCTGTCACCCCCTTCTCCTCCTGCTCCCAATCCCTCCCAGAGTCAAGGGCTTTTCCAATGAGTCAACTCTTCGCATGAGGTGGCCAAAGTATTGGAGTTTCAGCTTCAGCATCAGTCCTTCCAATGAACACCCAGGACTGATTTCCTTTAGGATGGACTGGTTGGATCTCCTTGCAGTCCAAGGGACTCTCAAGAGTCTTCTCCAACACCACAGTTCAAAACCATCAATTTTTTGGTGCTCAGCTTTCTTTATAGTCCAACTTTCACATCCATACATGACTACTGGAAAAACCATAGCCTTGACTAGACGGACCTTTGTTGGCAAAGTAATGTCTCTGCTTTTAAATATGCTATCTAGGTTGGACATAACTTTCCTTCCAAGGAGTGAGCGTCTTTTAATTTCATGGCTGCAATACCATCTGCAGTGATTTTGGAGCCCCCCAAAATAAAGTCAGCCACTGTTTCCACTGTTCCCCCATCTATTTCCCCTGAAGTGATGGGACCAGATGCCATGATCTTAGTTTTCTGAATGTTGAGCTTTAAGCCAACTTTTTCACTCTCCTCTTTCACTTCCATCAAGAGGCTTTTTAGTTCCTCTTCACTTTCTGCCATAAGGGTGGTGTCATCTGCATATCTGAGGTTATTGATATTTCTCCTGGCATTCTTGATTCCAGCTTGTGCTTCTTCCAGCCCAGCGTTTCTCATGATGTACTCTGCATATCAGTTAAATAAGCAGGGTGACAATATACAGCCTTGATGTACTCCTTTTCCTATTTGGAACCAGTCTGTTGTTCCATGTCCAGTTCTAACTGTTGCTTCCTGACCTGCATATAGGTTTCTCAAGAGGCAGGTCACGTGGTCTGGTATTCCCATCTCTCTTAGAATTTTGCACAGTTTATTGTAATCCACACAGTCAAAGGCTTTGGTGTAGTCAATAAAGCAGAAATAGATGTTTTTCTGGAACTCTCTTGCTTTTTGGATGATCCAGTGGATGTTGGCAATTTGATCTCTGGTTCCTCTGCCTTTTCTAAAACCAGCTTGAACATCTGGAAGTTCATGATTCACGTATTGCTGAAGCCTGGCTGAGAGAATTTTGAGCATTACTTTACTAGCGTGTGAGATGAGCGCAATTGTGCGGTAGTTTAAGCATTCTTTGGCATTGCCTTTCTTTGGGATTGGAATGGAAACTAACAAACTTAACAAAGCTTAACTTATGCTCTATTTTATATATACTCTTATACTTTCCCTAATCAAAATAGAAGTTCTGGATATATATGATACAGTGTAAGCTGTTGGTTAGGGGAGTTTCTAAACTTGAGGAAATTGCACTGACAAAATCCTTCCAAAAGATGTTATTATTAACATCTTTTATTGGTTCTTCTAAGATGTGTTTAGAAGGATAGTGTAATACATTCCTCACTAAATGGAATTAGTTTAACCAAAAGCTAATAATCGACTGTATCCACCAGACTTCTCTGTCCATGGAATTCCCCAGATAAGAATACTGGAGTGGGTTGCCATTCCCTACTCCAGGGGATCTTCCTGACCCAGGGATTGAACGTGGGTCTCCTGCGTTACAGGTAGATTCTTTACCATCTGAGCCACCAGGAGTGCAAGTCACTCATTTGTGTCCAACTCTTTGCAACCTCATGGACTATACAGTCCATGGAAATCTCCAGGCCAGAATACTCGAGTGGGTATCCTTTCCCTTCTCCAGGGGATCTTCCCAATCCAGGATAGAACCCAGGTCTATTCAGGCAGATTCTTTGCCAGCTGAGCCACAAGGGAAACCACCAGGAGGCCACTAATAAAAGTTTCAGGCATGTTAATTGCAAAATCACCCAATCTTTAATGACTATTAATGCATTAGATCACTGAAAATGCTGACAAAAATTGAGATTTTGGAAAATTGGTATTTATGTGGTATTAACGGGTATTTAAAATCTATTTAGATATACTTTTAATAATACTAAAAACTGAGATGAGCTTCTGGTGGGCTATTTTATTTTTGAGAGTATAGTTAATAATTGTTATCAGAAAACCCTGCTGCCTGTGAGATTTTATTCACTGTGCCTCATTTACTGCTACCTGTTTTAATTACAATTTGGAGAAACCTAATCAAGCGTTTTCCTCAACTAAACAAACCACTTAGATCAAACTGCAGTTCTCCTTCTGAACAATTTACTATCCTTCCAAAAGCTGCAAATGGATCTTTAAGCTTCAAATAGAGTTTATGTGGGAAGGTCGATCTTTATTGATTTACTCTGATCTTTCAGAGGGTCTTCTTATTTACCAAATAGGCTTCCTAAATTAGTAAAGATAGGGTTTAAACATTCTGTGAACTGTCTGTAACATATGTATCTTTAAAGCGAAAGTCTGTGTAGTATGTTACAGAGAAAAATCTATTTGATCAACTCTATTTTAGTTTCCTTTAACTTATTGAATCTAATCAGCAAGTTTCATTTTTAAGACATCTTTCAGACCACCTACTCTGGACTTGATAAAAAAAAAAAATCTGCATGATTTCTTTTTCTCCTATACTGAGATTGTAGTCAAAGACATTTTTAAAAGTCTAACATTGTTAACACATTTTTTCCCCCTCCAGATGTGGTTTTATTCCCTTTTAGACTTCTTTATTATACTCAGTATCAGCTAGTATTTTGTCTGGGAATTTGGCAACCCATTCCAGTATTCTTGCCTGAAAAATCCCATGGACAGAGTAGCCTGGTGGGCTACAGTCCATTGAGTCGCAAATAGTAGGACATGACTGAACACACATGTGTATATACATAATCTAGTTTGGTTTTGTTGTGATAAATACAGGAATGATGCTTTAGGAAAAACTATCTGACTTATGTTGTTATATTAAAATGAGCTGAAAAGGACCCTTTGGGAATTTCATCATAATTTACCATTCTGCTATTGCTGTAGGAATTTCCTGTTATCTTTTGTTGTTTTTGTTCAGTCGCTCAGTCGTGTCCAGCTCTTTGAGACCCCATGGACTGCAGCACACCAGGCTTCCCTGTCCTTCACCATCTCCTAGAGCTTGCTCAAACCCATGTCCATCGAGTTGGTGATGCCGTCCAACCATCTCATCCTATGTTGTCCCCTTTTCCTCCTGCCTTCAACCTTTCCCAGCATCAGGGTCTTTTCTAATGAGTTGGCTCTAAGTATCAGGTGGCCAAACGACTGCTACCCTTGGATTATGTATAGACGCTCTGCTTCCTCTACTGTTATTGTTCATCAGTTTACTTAAGATAGTGCTTTTTACTTCACAAACTGTATCTTGGAGCAGAAAGCCCATAGCTAGTCCTGGGCGTTGAGACTTCCCTGGTTTCCAGGATCACTGTCTGTTGCAGAGCCGCACCTCTGGGTCTGTTCAAAGAATGACTCATAAAAACAGTCTGGAACCTGGAGAGATCACTTGGTTTGGAAAATGATGAAATATTCCACTGTGACTCATTCAGGTCATCATAAAATTCTCTTTTTCCACATACTTGGAGAGCTTTAGAACAGCCAGTGACTCCGATGCACAGCATTTAGATGCACAGCATCTAAAGAGTGCAAAAATATGTTATACCTGAAAACCATGCCCTGGAAATTGGAGGGGTATTTGGGATTCCCATGCACAGAAACCCCTAGAAACAAGTTGTTCAAAGAGTCAACCTCTCTCCATGTTTATGAAAGTGTGGTCAGGGTTTTAACTCCTGAAGGATAAAACCTTTCCTCCATCTTGCAGTAATGGCAGTCTCAGATAATTTGTATGACACCACTTAGAGGAGACAGACAATAAATTCTGAGACCGAGAATTCAGGAGCTCGGAATAGTTGGAAGTACTTGGAGCAGAAAATGAAAACAGGAAAAGAAATGATGAGTCCGCTGGAGGTGATTTGCCGTGTATCTTTTTATTTTCCTTTTCACTCTTTGGATAAGAATTTGTTACCAAAAGCCAACTAATGTGTGAAACTGAAGAAAGAAAGCATGCTTCTGGAAACCCACATGCAACAGGGTTTTAGGAAGAGCTAGGGGTGAAATGGTTTGTTAAACATGAAATAAAACAAAATAAGTATTAATCATCTCATCGGAAAAAAAGAGCGAAGAAGGACGATTACTTGTCTCCACATTTAACATAACTGACACACACAAAAGTTTTGGTAGTAGGAGTGCTATTTCCAATTCAGTTTGCTATCAAATATATTTTATGTGGCTTCAATAAAATCCTTCTCTATATAACAAAATTTCATTCTAATTCAAGAGTAGAACATTACATTTCCATGTTCAAAGTGAATAATATGTATGATCTGATGAACCTTAAGTTTAAATTGTGGTCAATATAAAGGTAACTTGAGAGCAGAAATGTCTGAAAGGAAATTTCAAGAATGGGTCTTTGATAAAACTTTTTTGTAAGTTTTGAAAATTCTATTTTAATGTTTACTGGATAAAGACTATTTTTAATGTTCCTTTTTTTTGTAATTGTCATTTACAGTGAGAAAATCCAGTTCTTGAAATATAAACAGAGATTTTCTATTAATGGTAGAATTATTTGCATTCCTCAAGTCTGTTGTTTTAGCATGTTCTGATTCCAATACTGTTTCAGCCTTCCTCAGCCCCCTGAAGATTAATCTTTTAAAAATTCCTGTTACCAGTATTTTATTCCCATAGGTTATACCTATTTTATTTATTGATGGCCTAACTGTTATCTCTTCCTCTTGGCCATATCTTACTACCATCTACTAAAGAAAAGACATGGCTTTTGGGTTTCTCTAATTTCCTATGTCTGAATTATTTACTCCCATTGGCTCCAATGGTAAAGAATCCGCCTGCCAATGCAGGAGATACAAGAGACATGGGTTTGATCCCTGGGTCAGAAAGATCCCCCAGAGTAGGAAATGGCAACCCACGCCAGTGTTTTTGCCTGAAAAATCCCACAGACAGAGGAGCCTGGCAGATTACAGCCCATGGGGTCACAAAGAGTTGGGCATGATTAAGCGCACATGCACACTGTCTCGAAACTGCAGTCCTATCTCGGATGTACAATGTGGATTTTGCTTACGTCCAGTCACGTATTTATAAGACAAAGTCAAAAGTTATGTTTTCTATTTTACAATATTTTGTCATTTATAATTCTTATAAGATTAGGTGCACATAATATAAATTACTCTTCAAACTCTAGATTCAGCTATAGTTTTTCTTTTTGATAACCCTGTTCTGTTCAGGAAAGAGTGAGAGAAGATCATAAAAAAATAATACTTCTCTCTTAATTATTGCAATAAGATGTTACAAATAGTTCTTTAAATAATTGTTTAAGAGCAGCATTTACTTTTCATCACTATGTTTAAAGTTATTGTTTAGTTGCTCAGTCGTGTCTGATTCTTTGCAACTCCATGGACTGTAGCCTGCCAGGTACTTCTGTCCTTGGGATTCTCCAGGCAAGAATGATGGAGTTGGTTGACATCCCCTCCTTCAAGGGATCTTCCTGATTCAGGGACAGAATCTGCATCTCCTGTATTGGCACACAAATTCTTTACTGCTATGGTTAAAATACCTTTGTGAAAAAAATTAGCTTTTGGCTTTTTCCTAAAAGCCTTGAGAAGTGGAGTACAGTATTAGTCAATGCTGGGAAATTTTTACAATCACTATATAACCCTATATATATAATATTAAGGAAGTTTAGGACTTTAAAACTATAAACCATGATCATGCATGTTGCTATGAAATTCTTTTTGGCAAATCCACCCTAAAATTTGTTAAGTTTCTCAGAAAAGAAAAGAAACAGCTGACATTTAATTCATCTTCTGTATTCTATTTGATATACTAATGTAGATATCATATTTGCCTTTCAAATTTAATATGAGGATTAACTATTTTCTCATTCTTTGTAGAGAAGATATTTAACTACAACTGCTGTGTCTTTAATCAATCTGAAATTGAGAAATACTTTTCTATGAACTATAAGATAAAAATATCTATTATATAAATTAATTTTAAAACCTGATTCTTAATATAACATCTTCCATGGTTGTTAATTATGACAACAAAAATTCATAGTTATGTAGACTTCCTACTGAATGTGTATTTGAAAAATAGCCAAAAATTATGAATGTTTGTCTCCCCTACCCTGCTCCAAATTCACAGGCTGAAACCAATTCCCCAGTGTGATGGTATTAGGAAATGGGGCCTGTGGGAGAAAATTAGGTCATGAAAGTGGAGTCCTCATGAATAGGATTAGCTAGTGCCCTCACAAAAGAGACCCCAGAGAGCTCCCACTTGCCTTCAGCCACGTGAGGACACAGCGTGAGGGCAGCTGTCTGTGAACCAGGAGGCATCCTGGTCTGTGGCGGTGTCTATGAACACCGCATCTTCCTGTGACCTGCTTTTGGATTTCCCAGCCTCCTAAAGCGTGGGAAATGAATTTCTGTCAATTATAAGCCTCCCAGTTATGATGTGCTATTACAGCAACCCACACAGAGTAAACTGGCTAACCGATTTTACTTCTTAATTTATCTCTGTGCCGTGTGCGTGCCAAGTCACCTCAGTCATGTCTGACTCTTTGCAACCTTATGGACTGTAGCCGGCCAGGCCCTCCTCTGTTCATGGGACGAACCGAAAGGTGGCACAATCAAGCCAGACCAGTTTTCCCAGTTGGTGACTCTACTGAACCTCGGAGGAAATGGTTTACCATCTAAGGCTGCTGTGGAAAGTTTAGATATTTAACGATGACTTAGAGTTCTTCCAACAGTAAATTCCAGAAGTGGCCATGGGCAGCGGTGGTGTGTTTGAGGGGTCAATCCCTGAATGCAGCAAGCTGGGAGAGTGAAACAGAGGAGGAGGAACAGGCAAGAAATGTTTGTTGAACTGGTTATCACTGAGCAACTGATGCATAATAAATTGCTTCTAAATTTTATTCCAAATGAACCTTGGAGTTGTTTCTCCAAAGGGGGGAAAGCTAGGAATTTATTCACATTCCCCTTCCCCACACTGAGAACTGACCTACAGGACTGTAACTTCTGCGCCCTCAATAACTGTTGGAAAAGTCTGCAGAGACTCTGTGGCAGAACCCTGAGTGATCCAGCAGGTACTCCTGCAGGAAGCAGACTGTGTTTATGGGACCCTTCAGCCCAGCTGCAGCTGACGCCCAAGCTTCATCAGGGGTGTAGACAGCCGCACACAAAAGCAGTCTGTTGGACTCGACATGGGGCACGATTAAAGTCAGGAAAATATTACACTAAGGGGAAAAATAGATTATAGATTTCAACATGTACTTCCTTAGAAATATGGGTTTTTAAATTATTTCTTACTACCAAAAAGAATATTCCACATACGACTTTTATCCTCATTGTTCACTTTTTTAAAAGTGCTTTATTGTATGCTTTAGAGTATGCTCCTTTAAGAGTCACCCTTGAATTTTTAATGTGGATTCTTCTCTACAGATTGTTTTAGTGAATTCAAAGGCTGTCTTCTCCCTTGTGATGGTTATTAGCAAGATGTTTATCATACAATTGTTTATTGAACACTATCCCTCTTTCTGTTATTATTGCAAAGTCTGTAACCATTGTCACTGTGTTCCTCATCCATCCCTGCATTTAAAACTCCCCGAAAGTTAGCAGCTTAAAATTACAAAAGGCATTTTCCTGGCTGTGCAGTGGGTAAGACGCTGTACTTCCACTGCAGGGGACTCAGGTTTGATGCCTGATGGGGACACTAACATTCCACATGCCTCACTGCATGGCCAAAGTTGTTTAAATTCACCAGGTAACAGCAGAAGCAAGTTTTAAATGGCAATTCTAAAATGCTTGTTTAATTTATCATTTTACAATTGACTCTTTATATGATGTGTGAAGTAAAATTTGTGAAGGATACTTCTTGCTACATTTTAATGGGGGCAAATCTTAACAGTATTTGCTCTACTTCAAAGTAGCAAATATGTTTTCCCACTACAAATGTACCTTTGCTTATAAACATGTTTTCTTAGAGTACAGCAGTAAATGTTTATTTTTCCTTCAAGCATTTGGCTACATTGCCTAATAGAGTTAGTTAAAATACCACTAGAATTGAAAAATTCTAGCATGTATTGCTAAGGAATGGTGTGAACTGCAAACTACTTAGAAAACCTATCAAACTTTATAGCTGGGTATACTATACACCCTGGAGAAGGCAATGGCAACCCACTCCAGTATTCTTGCCTGGAGAATCCCATGGAGGGAGGAGCCTGGTAGGCTACAGTCCACGGGGTCGCAAAGAGTCACACACAACTGAGCAACTTCACCCACTCACTCACTCATACTAATCACATGTGCATACATACATGCATGTACACGTACATGGGTGTACGACCTCCAGAATATGCTTGATGCAACTGTGAATCAGTGGACTATGAGGCACAGCACGAATGTCCAGTTTCTCCAATTGGTAAAAAGACATAACCTGCTGGAAAGCGTCAAGCAGTGACTCTGGGTTTTCCTGGAGTGTCCTAAGTTTCTTGAAGACCAGTGCTTAGGAATTCCAGCCCGTTGTTCAGACTGGAGTGAAGACATCGGAAAGCAGAGGCCGCAGAGTGGAGTGGGCCAGCGAGCGGAGAGGGAAGGGTGTCTGAGCGAGTGAGGGAGGCGGGCTGATCCATGGTCAGGGCGATGGCCTCTTGACCTCTTTGTCAGCTTGCTCCCTCACAGTGGCCATTTCATGCATTGAAAAAAATTAATGAAAATTGCTTGAGTTAAGTGATCATTGGGTGCCATTCCTTTTATGTGTGTATTATTTACATGTCAATACGTAGCAGCCCACTCCAGTCTTCTAGGAAATTCCACGGACAGAGAAGCTTGGCAGGTTACTGTCCTTGGGGTGGGGTCACAAGTCAGACATGATTTAGCAACTAAATAACAACAGCCAGCCAGAATCCAGGCTCTTGTTTTAACCTGAGGACAGAAATTGGATTATTTCATTCATTGGAGGAATTTTGACCTTCTGACTTCCTTACCTTGTCTGACTTTGAGTTTGTATACATTTTGCCAAACTCTAGCAGGTTAAGCAGTGCTAAAAATTACAGTCAGCTCTGGCTAGCTTCCCAGGTGACTCAGTGGTAAAGAATTCTCCTGCAGTGCAGGAGATGCGGGTTCCATCCCTGAGTTGGGAAGATTCCCCTGGAGGAGGAGACAGCAACCCACTCCACTGGAGAATCCGATGGACAGAGGAGCCTGGCGGGCTACAGTCCATCAGGTCATAAAGAGCGGGACACAACTGAGCGACTAAACATATACAGTACTGGTTAGATGAGCAAAATGAATACTGAACTACACAATCAACAAAGCTCAAATTGCTACAAACAACTTAGTCAGGTATTTTCCACACATAGGTACACACCCAGAGCTTCGGTGTCTTTACCACAACCCTAGTTTCCAACCTCCTGAAACAAAACAAAAATAGAATATTAATAGAAGGTACATCACTTTTCTCACTAGAGTCCTTTGACTAATTTTATCCGCAATGTCCCGTTCTTGTTCACATCACTGTTTAATGCATCAGACAGAGAACCAGCATCTGATCAAGGTGTTGTGTAGACTACTAAACATAAAACAGGAAAGTGAAAAAAAAAAATCATGAAAGTTCATTCCTTATTTACAGACAAGAACTATACAAAGAAAATGACCTTACAACAAACCAGTATAAAGTTTAAAAATGTTTTCTTTGAGTTGAATAAAAGTTTGAAGGACAAAGGATATGGTAAGCCACAAATTATTTGAGGAGGTAATGGACTGAAAAACAGGAGGCCATGAACTGAAGCTAAAGCTAAGAGAAGACAGTGCCCTGAGGGAATACATGAAAAATGTCCTCGGGCAGAGGGTGATTAGTGTGTGGAACAATAAGCAATTAGAGGCAAAGAGCATTGCTTTAAAATCTGACTGCTGCTACTCACATGGGTGGATATAATTGGGCAGCAGAGTCTTTAATTCTCAAACTCTCATGTGTGAACAGGAAAGCATAAAGAAGAGACACTTAAATTTAAATGTATATATATATATATATATATACACACACATATATATGTGTGTGTGTGTATACATATAATACATGCTTTAAGTGAGTGAGTAAGCTAATCTTAAAAAAGGGCAGGTGAGTATGTGATTTCGTATGTAGTGAATAGAAATTATAGGAGATTAAGGGGTCACTGTGCTCAGTAACCATTTGGGATAACAGCACTAACACAGGTCCAGTGTGTCTAGAATAGAGGATGAACGGCTATAGAGAATGGTGTGGGGAAAGCTTCCAGACCTTGGCATGTGGGGCAACACACTGCCCCCCCCACCCACCGTGCAACCTATAATTTCATCATTCAGTTCAGTTCAGTGCAGTCGCTCAGTCGTGTCCGACTCTTTGCGACCCCATAAACCTCAGCACGCCAGGCCTCCCTGTCCATCACCAACTCCCGGAGTTTACTCAAACTCATGTCCATTGAGTCGGTGATGCCATCCAGCCATTTCATCCTCTGTCATCCCCTTCTACTCCTGTCCCCAATCCCTCCCAGCATCAGGGTCTTTTCCAATGAGTCAGCTCTTCGCATGAGGTGGCCAAAGTATTGGAGTTTCAGCTTCAGCATCAGTCCTTCCAATGAACACCCAGGGCTGATCTCCTTTAGGATGGACTGGTTGGATCTCCTTGCAGTCCAAGGGACTCTCAAGAGTCTTCTCCAACACCACAGTTCATCATTTAAATTAAGATGATTCAGCCATAGTAAAGTCATTATTTCACACATAATTTTAAAGCAATAAATTAGCTTTAAACAATGCTAAAATTTTCAGAAAAAAGGGTATTGAGGAAGTCAAGCATAAGAGAAACATTTTAAAGAGGGCATTTGGGGTTTCAAGTATTGACTATGTGTCAGGTATAAGACTAACATGGTGGTTCTTGAGCAGCCATGGTGAGTAGCAGGAATATGTGAAACATGGTTGAGAAATCTACAGTGGGGTGAGGATTTTTGGTCACAGCAGTTACACAGTTCTTCAGAAGACTAATCCGCCTGCAATGTGGGAGACCTGGGATCCCTGATTTCGGAAGATCCCCTGGAGAAGGACATGGCAACCCACCCACTGCAGTATTCTTGCCTGGAGAATCCTCATGGACAGAGTCTGCGGGGTAGCAAAGAGTCGGACATGGCTGAGTGACTAAGCATAGCATGGCAGAAGACCAACTCTGATAGGGACTTTCTAAATTTATGAAGTTCTGAGGTTCTTAAGAAAGAAACTAAAATATCTTTGTAAGAATGGCTCTCTTTCCCTGATCCCTATGATCCCAGGAACGAGGTGATGATAAAAATGTCCACTGTTCATGTTGGAGATGGATTCTGATTCTGCTAGTTCCTGAGGTCTTGTGAATCTTGGAATATCATGAAGCATAGAAAATGTGCATTCATGTTGACTAAAAGAAGGGCACAACTTGAGGGTTTTATTTTAAACAACTTAATTTTATTTGGGGCAAAATGAGGACTGCAGCTCAGGAGACAGCACCCCAAGTAGCTCTTAGAGACTGCTGCAAAGAGGCGGTAGAGGAAGGCCAACATACAAAAGTTTGATGAGCGGGAAGATCAGTGCAATCAAGCGCTTACTTTACAAAAGGTTTTGGGCTAGTCACAGGAGTTGATGTCACCAGGAAGGGATTTAGTGATTTTCTAGACATGAGGGGGACTTCCCTGGTGGCTCAGATGGTAAAAGTGAAGTTGCTCAGTCGTGTCTGACTTTTTGCGACCCCATGGACTGTAGCCTACCAGGCTCCTCCGTCCATGGGCTTTTCCAGGCAAGAATACTGGAGTGGGGTGCCATTGCCTTCTCCAGGGGATCTTCCCGACCCAGGAATTGAACTGGGGTCTCCTGCATTGCAGGTGGATTCTTTACCAGCTGAGCTACCAGGGAAGCCTGGCAAGTGCCAATTTGTAGATGACACTCAGAACAATCACACAGCAATTATAACATGTAAACTCAGTCTTCCAGATGGGGGAGTGGCACGGGTGTGGCCGGGCTTACTTCTAGCTGCTCAGGATAAATTCGAATTTTGGGTAAGATTGGCTCTAAAGCTTTGTTGTATTTATCAGGTGCGATCTGAAAGAGAATTTAACAAAGCTATGAAATTTAAAAAAAAAGAGAGAATAATGAAAATCTATTATTAAAGCAACTGGACAGGAACCATATACATCAAACTGGAGATACAATGGTTTAAATGGAGGAAGGATGCTGGCACTTGGAGTAACTGCTTGAGCCAACTGAAAGAAGATGTCACATCAACTTAAAAACAAGTACTTCTTTAAGGCTAACATCCCAGCCCAGACTCAGTGGATGTGCAGGAAAGACTTTCAAACTATGGGAAATAAAATTCTATTGGATGCACCTCTTCTCACAAAAGATCTCTTTAGACATGATTTTTACTTAATGTGTCCTCATCTATTTAATGTTAATTAACGTGTCTTTGCCTTCCCTGGTGGCTCAGAGGTTAAAGCATCTGCCTGCAATGCGGGTTCGATCCCTGGGTCGAGAAGATCCCCTGGAGGAGGAAATGGCAACCCACTCCAGTATTCTTGCCTGAAGAATCCCATGGATGGAGGAGCCTGGTGGGCTACAGTCCACGGGGTCGCAAAGAGTCAGACACGACTGAGCAACTTCACTTAACTTCAATGCATCTCTACTATGAGCCAGGTTCTCAGTGGTGCCCTGGGGACTCCAGGCCTCCTTGATAATCACAACTGAGAAATGACGCGCGCGCCCAAAGCAGGCGGATTCACAGCAATGACTGTCCTCAGGGTGACCAGTGGACCTTAACTTTTTGTTGTTTTCGTTATTTTTACTTTTTATTACTAAGTTGTTGGAGGAGTTGGTCAATTTCCTTTGAGATTGGTGGATTCCTTTTTTTTTTTTTTTTAAATTATTTAAGTAGTTTTGCCTGTGCTGGGTCTTTGTGCAGGCTCCTCTCTAGTTTTGGTATGAGGGCTTCTCACTGGACTGGCTTCTCTCCTGAGGAGAACAGGCTGTAGGTGCCCAGGCTTCAGGAGCTGTGCACGTGGGCTCGGTCATTGTGGCCCCCGGGCTCTGCAACACCGGCTGGCTGGTGGTGCACGGGCTCTGGAACACCGGCTCGCTGGTTGTGCACGGGCTCTGGAACACCGGCTGGCTGGTTGTGCACGGGCTCTGGAACACCGGCTGGCTGGTTGTGCACGGGCTCTGGAACACTGGCTGGCTGGTTGTGCACGGGCTCTGGAACACCGGCTGGCTGGTTGTGGCCCCTGGGGCTCTGGAACACCAGCTGGCTGGTTGTGCACGGGCTCTGGAACACCGGCTGGCTGGTTGTGCACGGGCTCTGGAACACCGGCTGGCTGGTTGTGCACGGGCTCTGGAACACCGGCTGGCTGGTTGTGGCCCCTGGGGCTCTGGAACACCGGCTGGCTGGTTGAGCACGGGCTCTGGAACACCGGCTGGCTGGTTGTGGCCCCTGGGGCTCTGGAACACCGGCTGGCTGGTGGTGCACGGGCTCTGGAACACCGGCTGGCTGGTTGTGCACGGGCTCTGGAACACCGGCTGGCTGGTTGTGGCCCCTGGGGCTCTGGAACACCAGCTCAATAGTTGTGGTGCACAGGCTTAGTTGCTCCATGGCGAGCAAAGTCTTCCCAGACCAGGGTTCGAACTTGTGTCTCGTACATCGGCAGGTGGACTCTTTACCCCTGAGCCAGTAGGGGAGTTCCTGGACTCCATTTTAATAGGAGTAATGGCAAGCTACAGTTTGAAGGCAAGGATTATAAGGATTATAGTTGAAAATGAGCATCTGAAGATGTGAGAATGCTTTACAAAAAGTAGACAAGTGCAGCACCATCACAGCCCGAGGGACGCTAACAGGAGGCAGAGTGGACACTTTTTTTGGAAAGCGTGGAAAAATTTGTCCTTTTATTTAAAGTCAAATTGTTTTGTGATATTATTTCAAGATGTCTAGAGATATTCTTCTGTTTGCATGCTAAGTAATAAAGTAGCCTGAGACAGATACTAGCAAACCAAAGATTCCTGGGTTAGACCTGGAGGATAATTTATTACTCACAGGAACAGCAGAAGGTAGAGTATCTACGTTTTTGCACTGGTTCCCATGAGTATAGTTTCCATGGAGTGATTGATTCAAAGGACTGGGAGGCACCTCACATTCAATGGGCACTGTTACAGGAGAGAAACCCTGAGGAAACATTGTATAAAGGGCAGTGAATATTTCTGACCTGTTCTATGGAGAGATCTTGGATCTAGCTTCTAAAGCTCCATGCTATCTAAACATTCTTGAAAAGGACAGTCTGGAGAATTGCTTCCAGTAGCCATTTCAATATGTAGATACAGGTCTTCTTTATTTTTGAAAGTTTTATTTAATAATAATTGCAAATATTAATAATGTTTGTTTCAACTTATTTGAGTACTTCATCTAATTATATCCTTTTATTAGTAGTTGTCTTCTATTTTATCCATTTTCTTCTCAAGTACTTCAATTCATTATTTTCACTTCCTTGCTTTCTGTTTTTTCTTCCTGACTCCCTTATCAAATACACAGTTCACTCTCTTCTCCCTTGGCCAACATATAAATTGTTTTCATTTTTGAAATTATGTTTGTCTTTTTTACCTTATAGTTCCTTAATTCACTTAATTATCATTTCATTTTTCTCTTTTATTAACAGTTTACATTTCTATTCTCAATGTCAAAATTCTAACTCAAGGTTTTTTTTTTATATCCCCAACTGCTTGTTGAGAATATTTAATTAAAGTTTCATATCATTTGATACTTTCCTTCTCCTCTGTTGCTTGTTTGTTTTGGAGTTGGGGGGGTTGTTTGTTTTCTGAGATTTTTAGTTGGAGGGAAAGTAATTTTATTGGCTTAAATGCCTTGATTCTCATTTTCTCTTTTTTTCTTATGGTAACTTTGTATGGATAAAGTTAGATAAAGACTGTAGATAGATAGATAGATAAAGACTGTATTCTGTGGACCAAAATTGGCCATATAATATGCTTTATTCAAGAATAGTCTCAGTGTGGCAACATTTCATTTTTTATTTAATTCATGGAAGCAGGGAAGGGTGTTGTGCCATCTTACCAGTTTTCTCCTTTCCATATTCCTTTTCATCTTTCACTTTCCAAGAACCCACGCCTTCATGAGTCCCCCTCTTTGTTCTTGTGTACTGTTAAATGCTTTCCCCGCAGGCGATCCACCCCAGCTCTTGCCAGTGTTTTTGCACTTAGAGTGAACTTTCTTTTTTTGGATGATTTTAGTTAAATAACATGACCTCTGTCCTTTTCTTCTCTTGTTCAAGTGACCTCCCCTCACATTCTGTAGATGCTTACAGTAGGAGACCGACTGATAGCTCTGCTGGAAATTGATGTTCATTTTTTCTACTAACAGGTCTTTTGAACTTGTGTAGTTTGTCTTCTGACTGCAAATACTGTGGTAAGTATAGAAGTTTGAAGTTAGCAATGAGGCACACTTTAAATATTATCTATTCCGCACTAGCACAGCTATGGACTCAAATAGTAAATTTTTTAAGAGTCTCTATATTTTTTCAACAATTTTTTCTAATTTGGGGCCTTTAATTCTACATTCATATCCCCCTCAAACTAATTTTTCATGTTAATTGCTAATCTGCTAATTGCTAATTTCATGTTATTTTGCCCTAAATTATATATGTGTGTGTGTATTATATGTGTGCACATATTTTTGAAATCAAGTTCTAGTATTTTCTGACAATAAGATTTCTTTTCTAGTAAATACCTTCTGAGAGCTTGTCCCTATTTAGGTGGCCATTAATTTTATGTGAAATAACTGTCACCAACTAAGTCAGTCAGTAACTCTTCCCTATTATAATTTGGATTTAAAGATGTTATTTTCTATAAAAATAACTTGATATTATATTAGATTCAGGAGTTTCATAAGCAAATAACTTTTTAATTATTTATAATTGCTTTTTTGTTGTGTTGTGTGTGTGTTTTCCCAGTGAAACCCAATCTTAAAAATCTTTCCAAAATGTCTTTCAAATATAATATTTTACTAGTAAGAAACAAGTAATGCTTTTTAAAATTTCAGAGACAAACTCCAAATCTCAGTTTTTTACTCCCTATGGCAATATTTTCCACTGAAAACATGTCAAGCGATTCTCAGTACACCCAAATATCTCAGTTGCTAAGCAACTGCTAATGAATTTTCCACCAAAGAGGTTTCAGACCAGGCCTCTGAGATATCAAATACTCATAGAGCCCTTGATGCTTTTGCAAATGTCCCTCTACCGTAGCATAAAAAAGTTACTCTAAATAATAAGTACCTACTGACTATAGCAAAGTATTAGAAAAAAGGCAAATAAAATTCATTTTAGTTTGCTGTTCCTAAGCCATGGTCTCTTTTATTTCTTTTTCCCCTAAGAAATACAGATAATTCAACATCCATAAATGTATTTGGTAAAAAAACAATCAATATACTTCAATGACTTCAAATTTTTTCAAATATGATTAAAAAGTTGATTTATGTTATTTTTATTTAATAATTCAAATTAATTTAAAAGTAATGTTTTTTATTTACTCTAACTGTGATTGTATCATTAAAAATGAATAAATACCTAATACCAAAATCCCTTCCCTTAAGGGAAAATCTGAAGCATACAGAGGCACTGTGTGGGTTACTTGTTTCTCTGAAGTAGGTTGTGTGCACACAGAATCTGAAATGGAAAATTATGAAAGAACTTTCAACTGCTCTTATTTTCTCAGTGGTATAGGAAACAGGTCATCTGTCAAGAGGGAAGATGGGGAGAAGCTGCTGGATGTTTAAAAAGGAGCCGAGGTGAGGCTGGGTGATGGAAATATGCTGGGCTTCTTTAAAAGTGGTCTTGATGCTGATGCTCATGGATTAATTACGATTGCAGTTAGCACAATTTTTTTGTTTGTTTTTCTCCAGCTACACATGCAGGAATGGAGGAGCACATTTTAGATTTATTCATGGTTATCTATATGGAACTTAATGAATGTGAGGAAGAGAAAACAGCCCTCATTGGAGAAGACTTCATGGGAGACAGTGGTTTTTTATGAAGAGCCAGATAAGAAAAAAAAAGGTGAAGATTTAGATCAGAAGAGAGGTGCAGGATATAGAGGCTTTCACTGTTAACTGACTGTGGTGGGTATTTTTCAGCAGTGTTCCTATATCAGTTTTCAGTTGCTGTGTAGCAATTTACCATGGGCTTAGTGACTTAAGGGCTTCCCTTGTGGCTCAGCTGGTAGAGAATCCGCCTGCAATGCGAGAGACCTGGGTTCGATCCCTGGGTTGGGAAGATCCCCTGGAGAAGGGGAAGGCTACCCACTCCAGTATTCTGGACTGGAGAATTCCATGGACTGTATAGTCCACGGGGTCGCAAAGAGTCAGACACGACTGAGCGACTTTCACTCAGTCAGTCACTCACTCACTAGTGACTTAAAGCACGCTTTCATTATCTTGCAGTTTCCATGAATTAGAAGTCTGAGCATGGTTTGCTGAGGGTCACAGGGCTGTAATCAAGGAATCAGCCATCTGTGTTCTCATTTAGAGTCTCCACATAAGAGAGGGTCTCCCTCCAGGCTCATTCTGTTTGTTGGGAGAAATTGTTTCCTTGTGGTTTTTTGACTGAGTCTTGACTTCTTACTGGATCCAGCCTCAGGTGTGGAAGTCATCTATAGTTCCCTGCTCTGTGGCCCTTGATGTAGGTGTTTGATGCTTCCAGAACAACAAGAAAATAGATCTCTTCAGTTTGATAAGGGAGATTCTTATGACATAAGCACAGCAGTGATCCCTGTTACCTTTGCTGTATAATGGAATTAATGAAGGGAGTGGCATTCTATCACCCTTTCCACATTCTGCTGGGAAGAAGCCAGTCACCTGTCTTCACACCCAGTGTGATTCACTGGGTTTCACTGAGGGTGTGTCCGCTGCAGGCTGCAATTGGTTTTCATGGCTTTATCCGCTTCCTTGGGTTGATTCAAAGCAGACTCATTGATGTGTAACACTGATTTATTCAAAAAGACCCTGATGCTGGGAAAGATTGAAGGCAGGAGGAGAAGGGGACGACAGAGGATGAGATGGTTGGATGGCATCACTGACCCGATGGACATGAGTTTGAGGAAGCTCTGGGAGTTGGTGATGGACAGGGAAGCCTGGTGTGCTGCAGTCCATGGGGTCGCAGAGTCAGATAGGACTGAGTGACTGATCGGAGCTGGGTTGATTCTGTCCTCCACCTTGTTGCTTGCTTTGGCCAATAGAATAACAGCCAATGTAAGGCAGGCAGAGACTTGAAAAGTGCTTGCCCTTTAAGACTTGCTTTCTCTTGGGACCCCACTACTGTTGGAAGAAAACAGGCTAGCAAGTTGGGTGGTGACCAAGTGTCACACGTGAGCATGAGGCTGTCCTAGAAAATGCAGCCCCAGTCGCTGCATCAGTTGATCACTCATGCGTGAGTGCCCAGGAGAGGTCAGCGGAGCCTGCCCAGACCTGCTGCTTTGCTGCTGCGATTTTCCATCTCCACTTAGATTTTTGTCTAAGTACTCCCTGCATTTTTTAAAGAAGGTGAGCTTTTGTACTTTATATTTAATGGTTTTCTTTAGAATGGAACCCATGCAGACACCCGTCACAGGTTGAATTGCGTCCCCCTCAGAGGATATGCTGACGTCCTCACGCTCCGCACCTCAGAAGTGACCTTATTTGGAAAGAGGGTTCTTGCAGGTGCACTAATTTTAATGCATTTATGTACGTTTGGTGTTAACTCTGCCTTAAACCTTTTACATTGGGTTGTCCAAAAAGTTCGTCTGGGTTTTTCTGTAAGATGTTATGCAAAAGCCATTATGAACATTTTGGACAATTACGAACACTTTGGACAACCTGATATAATTTACTAGTGAAATCACTGCAGCGTATAATTTTCTCTCTAGGAAGATTTTCATTAGAAATTCAATTTCTTGAAGACACAGAGATACAGAGTTTCTATTTCTTCTTGTGTCAGTTTAAGAAGTTTGGCTATTTAAGGTCATTTTTTCCAGTTCCTCCAAGTTGTTGAAGTTGTTACCGTAAAGCTATCCATTATTTTCTCTTATTAGATTTTAATGATTATAAGATGTTTAGTGATGTCCTCTTTTCTCTTAGTACTGATATTATTTTTAAAACTCTCCATCACACTTCCTCTTTTATTTATATGTTATTTACTTTTTAAATATTATTTTAAATGTTATGTTATTTTTAAATGTTATTTTTAAATGTTGTGTTATTTATTTCTAATTTAATTCTCTTTGGGTAAAGACCTTACTCTAAATGATTTAAATATATTTAAATACTTTGAGACCTGTTTTCATAACTTATGTTCTACCTATGAAGAGCACATTTGAATATCTACATGCATTTGAAAGTTCATAATTTGAAAACTCATTTGAGTTCCCATATGTGCCTCTGATTTTCTAATATCTATTTTTTCAGTTTACTTACTAAGCTTCTATGCAGACCATTTCAAGCCTTCCCTGTGTGTGGGTGTGCTGCATTGTGTCTGACTCCTTGTGATCCTGTGGACCGTGGCCCGCCAGGCTCCTCTGTCCGTGGAGTTCTCCAGGCAAGAATACTGGGGTGGGATGCCATTCCAGGGTGCTCCTCCAGGGGACCTTCCTGGCCCAGGGATTGAACCCGTGTCTCTTGTGGCTCCTGCATTGGCAGGTGGGTTCTTTACCATTGTGCCACTTCCTCAAATTTCTAAACCTTCTCATCTATTTTTCGCAGAAAATGACCTTACTTCTCACTGCATAGAGAAAATAGATGGTCCAGACAGGCGTGCTCTCACTTTCTGAAACCAAATATAGAAACCTATTTTCCTCTTCACCTGATAAAGTAGTGGAGTTTTTCTTCCTATCAAAGACTAATCCCTTTGCTCAGAAACTTGTCTCTCTCTTTCTTTCATAAATGTTACCCTAAAGTCTGTCCCTTATCTCTCATAGAGTTTAAGCCTTTTGGATAGTTCTTTCTCACTTATTATTAAATTTGCTGCAACTTAGGGAAAAATAAAAAGTAGCATTGCAACTAAACCCCTTTCTTAACCCCTCATCGTCCTGGGATTACCTTCAGATTTGTTTTCCCTCCCTCCCAGCAAAATTTCTCGAACTTTATTTTTCCCAGTCTTTGATTTATTCACTCACCTTCAGTTTACTCCTATTCAAACAACACTGTTGCTGTTTTCCTTTCAAATAGTTGGAAGGAAAACAATAAACTGTCAATGGAGCAGCTAACTGTGTTAGTTTACTCTAATGCATTACCTAGAGTCATCTATCTTTTTATTAATACATGGCATTTGTTTCTCCCAGGCAAGAAAGGATAATTTCAGAGGCTAGTGTCAAAGACCATACAAAGTAGTTGTAATCACACACTGCGAGCAACAGACTCATGGATACAGACTGTTCAGTCTGAGCTGATGTCTCCATTCTAGTAGACCCTTCAAGGGACAGAGTGAAGATTTCCATGAATTTCTTTTCATCCCAAATAAGAGACATAATGAGAGCTGCTTAAATCCGGGTTCTTACAAAAAATAAATAATAAGAATGAAAATAATAATAATAATGAGAATATAATTTTGGTTATCTGTTTTGGAATATCGTTGCTATTGTGCTACTGTCTATATTCTGAGAGGCAATGAGACAATCTTTCACATCCTTCCTAATCTAGTTCTAAGTTTTGTACACAATGCTCATAGAAACTGAAATAAAACATTGCTGGATTGACATTGTGCTCTCACTGACCCCACGAAAACACTTGTAGGAAGTAACTCTGCTTTTCATATCAATATTGTTATTAGCATGCATTCAAAAAGAACCTGTTTTCTTTTCTTTGGTCAGGTTATAATTGTACAAATCAATTGCACAGTAAGTATATGTCTTGAGGATAATATATGAAGATAAACCTTATTCAGAAAGTGAACTATGGTGCAACATTCTTGTTACTCCTTTGTGGGACCAGTGCCTTCCCAGGAAACCGGTACAGTGTCTCTTCTGTGGTTTGAAGCATTCACAGTTGGGAAAGTCACTTTCTGGCATGCAGAAGCCCTGGCAGGTTTGAAGACAGACAAAAAGAGAATTATTCACATGCATTAAAATTTCTGTAGATAAAACTTGGTGAAGATGAATTACTTAGTTTTGATTTCCAGTCATAGGCTATACAAATTTCTAATTATATAAAATAGAAACTATTAAAAAAAAGAATCCTACTGTCCTTAAATAGTGCTGAGTGTAAAATCTGAGGATGGTTCACCAAGTATTTGCATTAGGGATATATATATATTTTTTTACATTTTCATGATTATCCTCTGTTAGCTTATCTGGTTGGAATTAATGATAGAGATCAGTGCCTTGACTGTAATTCTCTTAGCCAAGTTAGTCTTTGCAAACAGGCTAGAATCTAGAAAGAAAAAAAAGCAACTCTAGAGGACCTGACTCAAGAAAGCGTAGGGCATGACATAGTAGCGTATTTCACCAGAAGATTTGCCATATGCAAATGATAAAAAATATAGAGCTAAAAAAGTAACAGACTTGATAATATAAATATGATCAGATCTCAAAAATTTAATGCCAAGTAAAAAAGAGAGTAAAATCAGGGCAAAATGTAATATATAAAGGGGTATGTGTTAGAAGAGTGCCAGAAAGAGTAGGAACAGGTTTACAAAAGCAGAGAATAGAAAATAAAATATAACAAAATAAATTTTTAAATGGTGAAATGGACACAGCAAAGATTGATTTGCTATAAATGAAGATGATGATCAAATGAGTGAGAGAGATAAGGGATGAGGTCGAAAATTTATATAGAGGCCAAATTAAGCAGGGCTTTATAAAATATAAGAAAAGTCTGAGCAAACTAGACATATTATCTAATTCATATTTCAAATTGATGACTTGGATGGTTGCATAGACTGGATGGAAAGGGGACAGAAGTCCTCATGGGTCCTTTGCAGTAGTTCAGATGGAAGTGCGGGAATAGACAGGGATCAGAAATGAGATGTTAAATTGCAGTGGGAATGTGGCCATGCAGGGAGAAATAAGTGATTAGATTCAGATAAATTTTGGAATTAAATTACAAAACATCCTGACTTTCTGCAATGGATACTGGAATGTGTGAGGGTTTAGGGAAGACCAGAGCTCAATTTTGATGTCCAGACTTTTTGATTCAGTAAGCAGATTGCATGGTGGTGGTACAAGGATCACAATTGTGACAAAGATATGATGAGCAAACTACAATTCAGAATCCCTTTTGTTATTTTTTTGGTGCTTCTTTTTTAAGTCGTTTATCTCCTTAAGATATTTTGTAGGAGGAGGTGGGGCAGGTGTTCTCAGGTGAGAAGGGGGCTTAGGCTTGAATGTGTGGAATGGACAAAACAAAGTGGGATGGAAGATGTATTAACCAATCCATAATTTTTAGATTTTACATTGGGTAAAAACTATGAAGGCCTACTTATATATACAAAATATATCAGTGAATTTACAGAGAGGTTGCCTTTAATCTTTCTGGCTAGTGCTGATCCTGCTACACAAACAAGCAATTTGTTAGACTCACTCTAGCAAGATCAAAAATAAGGGATGAAATTCAGAGAAGAAGTAAAAGTGAAGTCGTTCAGTCGTGTCTGACTCTTTGCGACTTCATGAACTGTAAGCTGACCGCTCCTCCATCCATGGAATTTTCCAGGCAAGAACACTGGAGTGGGTCACCATTTCCTTCTCCAGGAGACCTTCTCAACCTAGGGATTGAACCTGGGTCTCCTGCATTATAGGCAGACGCTTTACCAATGAGCCACAAGGGAAGTCCACTTAATAGTGGATTTTACTGTCTGATGGCTCAGACAGTAAAGAATCTGCCTGCCATGCAGGAGGTCTGGGTTCAATCCCTGGGTTGGAAAGATCCCCAGGAGAAGGAAATGGCTCCCCACTCCAGTATTCTTACCTGGAAAATTCCATGGAAAGAGAAGCCTGGCAGACTACAGTCCATGGGATCACAAAGAGTTGGAAACGACTGAGCAACTCACACACACACACACACACACACAAAACCCTATAGATCTGAATTTCTATGGTAGAAGTGGGGGAAAGTATTAAGTGAATCTATGCTAGAGGTAAATAGCATCTAGAACATGTAAATCAACTATATATAAATAGAATGCAATCCTCATTTAAGGGACTCAAAAATGGACACACTAATAAGATATTGTTAAAATTGAGTATTCATTTCTGATTAAACAAGGAAAGAGCTCTTAATTTTCTATAAATGGAAAGATATTTTCTCAGCTTGCTGAAAATTATCTACCAGAAATTGCTGTAAACAAAATACTTAATGATGAAATGTTAGAAGAAATTTCATTAAAGTCAAGAATAATTATGATACACACTATCACTATAATTATCCAAGACACTAGTAGCATACTGGAATAAATCATCTCTCTCATCAACAGAACTCATGCAGACAACAAAATAAGCAGAATCCATCACATAGACACTCCCTGAGAACATCCGGATTAAAGAAAATATAGAGAGCTGCTTAAGTAGATGGCATGAAGGGACCTTCTGATGATAATAGGAGTACTTGAAACATCTATACCACTTACCAGACAGAGTTCTTATTTTTTCAAACATATATTAGCAATTTAAAAACCCTCTCAACAACCTTATGAAATTGGTATAATTATTATCCCTGTCTTATAGACTTAGTAAAATAAACTATGGCAATATTAATTAAGTTGCCCAAAATAAACTTACTAGGAATGATCTGGGATTTCTCAGGTGGTTCAGTGGTAAAAAATCCACCGCCATACAGGAGACCTGAGTTTGACCCCTGGGTCAGGAAGATCCCCTGGAGAAGGAAATGGCAACCCGCTCCAATTCTTGCTTCTACTGTCTCATCATTTCAAGCTTTTGCTTCTTAGACTACCCTAGGTAGGGCTTTCCAGGTGGCACTAGTGGTAAAGAATCCACCTGCCAATGCAGGAGATGCGGATTCAATCCCTGGGAAGATCCCCTAGAGGAGGAAATGGCACCCCACTCCAGTATTCTTGCCTGGAAAATTCCAGGGACAGAGGAGCCTGGTGGGCTACAGTCCATGGGGCTGCTGAGTGGGACGCAGCTGAGCACACACACCCTAAGTAAGTTTTATGATTACTGTAATGTACATGAAAGAAATGACCCCAGGTATCTTTTGCTACATTATTGTGTATATATCAATTTAATGGTCAATCAACTAAGAAAATACTGAGATTTTAGGACTCTTGTCCTTGCAGTCTCCCCAGTGTAAACTCTTCCAATTATTTCCCCTCCATTTGTTTAGAGTACTTGTTTAGAATGGTAGCATATGGTCAGACTTGGGGAAATCTGTATACTCGTTATATAATTGTTTGCTTTTGTTAATAAATGATACTATTAAAAGCATCAGAAGAATGGCACTTAGAAGTAACAATGCCCGGAATATCATATCCTTTCTAATGGAGTAATTGATTACCCTAATTAGTGTATCCAGACTGGAAAGTATTCTTTGTTAATTCTGAATGGAGTTTTCATGTTCAAAACAAGCATTGGTTAACAATGAATTCTACAGATAAGCTCACGTGCATCAAATTTTAGGGCTGAGTTTCTAATAACGATGTTTTCAGGTTAACACAGTAATTAGAGAAAAACAAATCATGTCTTTAGTACAAAGTGTTAATGAATTTCTTGATATTAATTTGTTTTTAAGCAAACAACAAAGGACTGCTGATCTCAAGATTTTTCAAAGACAGTGAAATGAAATAAGATAATTCACCCAAGATCACAAATGTTGCTTTCTTAAAAACTAACATTAAGAATATTTTATAATGATAGCAAAATCCTAAATAAACAATAAAAAATGTGAGATACACCTGTTATTTCTATTATATTGTTAAGCTTTATTGAGTTATAAAGTGACAAAATTGGAATATGTTTAAAGTATACAATGTGATAAGAGTCAATTTGATTAGCACATCTATTACTTCATAGATTTACCCATCCCAGAAAACATTAGCAAAAATAACAATAGTATGTCCATAACTATCAATAGTTAACTTTAAGTGTAAATGGAATACATTCCTCAATCAAAGACATAGAGTTCTGTGTCATTTCTAGTGAGATGGTAAAACTAGAGCCTGTTTATACAGAGTAAAGTCAGTCTGAAAGAGAAAAAAAAAACAAGTATCATATATTAAACCATACATATGGAATCTAGAAAAATGGTACTGATGAACCTATCTGCAGGGAGGGAACAGTGACTCAGACATAGAGAATAGTCTTACGGACTCAGCAGGGGCAGGAGAGGGTGGGCTGAACTGAGAGAGTAGCATTGAAATAAATACATGAGCATGTGTAAAAGACATAGCTCATGGGAAGTTGCCGTCTAACACAGGAAGCTCAGCGTGTGACAAGCTACAGGGGCGGGATGGGGTGGGAGGTGGGAGGAAGGCTCAAGAGGGAGGGAACACACATATCCCTATGACTGGTTCATTCTGATGTCTGGCAGAAACCAATACAGCATTGTAAAGCACTAATCCTCCAATTAAAAATAAATTAATTTTAAAAAATGGACCCAACTCTATGCTGTTTACAAGAGACTCCTTTCAGCTTTAAGTAAGACACAGACTGAAAATGAAGGCCTCGAAAAAGATACTTGTATCCTAATTTTATCAACCTAAATGCAAAAGAGTATCCAAAGGAGACAATTTTTTCAGTGAAAAAGCAGTATGCCGTTAGTTTTACCACTGTACATATGTTTCAAGGAAAGTGATCATACTATAAAAATACAAAAATTATATAAATAATTTTATTAGTACTAGTATGTGCCAACTCTCTAACTATATAGCATTTTTAAATATATCAATATATACTCTGCTTCATGCTAAGTATATCTTGAATGTAACTACTTTCCCACTTCCTCTCTTGATTCCATTCTTGTAGATACCATTCTTAGAGCGGTCATCTGTGTGTTTAGCTTGATTTAAGGGTTTGGGAGGGAGCATTTAACTTAATTACTGCTAGTTTTGAGATGTCTGTGTGAGAAGGGTTGCAATAATGTGGAAGACTAGGAGGTGGGGGTCACACGTGTCTGTGTTCCTGTGGAAATTATTTGAATATTTGTTTTATATGGATTTTTATTCACTTTTTAAACTTGCTACTAAAGGTGCCCCTGAGCTGCTGAGCAAGCAGCTGTATAGCTTGTGCACTGGCAGGATGGGCCAGAAGTTTAGTGTGGAAAGAACAAATAAATAAAGGGTCTTGAAATTATAAAAAAGAAATAAGTGCCTCTTTGCATGCTTGTATAAGAGATCTTAAACCCATATGAGGAATTACTGCTCTCTTGTTTAAGTTCTTGAGTAACTGACTATTCATTACTTTCAGAATTAAATCCATAGTACTTAAATCACCTACATGAGTCTGTATCTCTTTTCCTCATCAGTCTTTTTGACCTCTAATGGATCCACAGGCCCTATTCAATACTGTCAAGTCACACTGCTTTTCTTTCAGCTCTTGATTATTCTAGGGTTTTTTTTGCCAACTCAAGGCTATGGACACTGTTTCTTCTGCCTAAAATGCTACTACCCTCCAGATTTATGTGATTAGTCCCTTCCCATTAGTTACATCTCAACAAAATGACATCTCAACAAAATGACATCTCAATAAATAACAATTTATTTAAAATTCTCAGTAAAGAATTTCCCCACATATTATTTGTCAGACCTTGTTTTTGTCTTCACATTATTTTGTTTGTGTTTACTTTTTTTTGTCTGAATTGAGGTTGCATTCTAATGCTTTTGCTTATTCTGTAAATCTTTTTTTCCCACATACCTTTTCTCAGCTCAGTATATATTAAGCATGTCAAAATCACTGTGTAAAATAGAACTCATGATTCCACCTTCTCATCCAGACCTGTTCCCATCTCCTAATTTTCCCGTCTCAGTACCTGACTCCACCATCCACAGAATCTACAAGTCTTCCTTAATTGTACTTTCTTAATTTTGTTCCGTTAGAGTCAACATCTCAGCAGGTGCTGAAATCCCAATTCTAAAACATATCATGGCTCTCTCTGCTTCATTTCAGCTGCTTAGATCAAGAGGTTAGCAGGTGCCAAGGCTTTTGCTAGAATGTCTGCCTTTATGGTCTGATGGTGTGCAAATCACTATACAGAAGGAGATAGAACCATGGTGACAAGAAAGAGAAGAGATGTTTATATGCATCCTGAGTGGTGTTTACGAGATATTCTGTTCGGAAACACCAGAAAGACTGGCATAGAGATAGACATTCATGAACATCTAATGAGAAAGGTGTGGGAGGCTGAGGAAGCCTGAGTGGGGTCATTGAAACATCATGGAAACAAACATCCTTAGATTCAGAGGGGTTGTCTTCTGGGGTCATATGTGCATGCCTGCGTGCTCAGTCGCTTCCGTTGTGCCCTACTTTCTTCAACCCCATGGACTGTAAGCCCACCAAGCTCCTCTGTCCATGAAATTCTCCTGGCAAGAATACTGAAGTGGGTTACCACGCCCTCCTCCAGGGGATCTTCCCGACCCAGGGATCAAGCCCATGTCCCCTGCGTCTCCTGCATTGCAGGTAGATTCTTTACCCACTGAGTCACCTGGGAAGCCCTCAGGGCCATATATATTGTGTCAATTGGATTGTCAGGATGCTTGGACCTGTGGCACAGGTTCCAGTTCTTCTGTGGAACTCTCACAGTATCTTGGGCATAGTACAGTGGTATTACAGTATCATAATCATTTCCTGTTTTTCACAAATTAGAAAATTCAACATCAGGTAAGGGTAACAACTAGGTTACAGGACAAAGTAAGCCTCAATTTAAAACAAATGTTTTCCTACTTTGCAGTCTGTACCCTTTGCCCTGTGACACAGTGATTGACCTGGGTTTTATTCATACTCATATCAACAATGCTAGCCTATTAATGCTCATTAGAGCCTGTTTAATTTATAAACTGATATACCACTTCAGTGTGAAGAATGTTCATTTTTTCACAAAGATATTTACTTTATATTGCTCACTGGGTAAAGACTGATTTAGTCGATTGATCAATATTTGGCAGTGAATGACTGAGCGAATGAATGTTTTAGACGGAGCTTAGAGGGCTTGTATTGCTTCCCCACAAATGCTCATGGTTCACACATGATTTGCTTATACTTAGTCTGCTCCCCACAAAAATGATCTAAAATCATTTTTTCACCAAATTAAAAACTCTTCCATTTATAATGCTTTGATGTCTACTAAATTACAATGTCAGCACGCAGATGTGAAACTGAGCTATATTTAGAGAAATGGCACCACTCTGAAATAAATGAGTTCAGGTGAATAATTACTTTCTATCTGTAAGACTGGAAATTTCTAATATATCATCTGCCTGTTCCAACAATGCAGAAAGGAAGAGTTAGTTCTTTCTGAATTATTAATTATAACCCTTAATAACTGATTGCAAACTCTCACTGGAGTGTGTATTACTTCATTATTAATTGCAATCTGGAAGTATGACATTTTAAGGAAATATAGTGAGAGATTTGCTTGTAGAAGATATTCTACATAGATATAAATCAAATCAAATTATTTTTAAGATTCTGTAGTTAAGTTCACAATATCTAATAAGAACTTCTGTGATACTGACTTCAAAACTCCTTATATTTCCATCTACTAAGTATTTGCATGTAATTTCTGTACATTATTCTCTACAGAGTTTCTTATGAAGGGCTATTCCCCCAGACATTAGCTGTTATAGAGCATGTTATAGAGCAAACGATTCACTTGACTATTCAGAGAAAACCTGTGTGGTTCTAAGAAAATGTCCAGTGAGGTAGGAGTGTCAAAGCGGGTATATTCCAGCAAGGTAAATCATCCTCCTGTTGTTCAAGATGGACTGAGTGAGTTTGGCAGAGTACGGGGGGATACAGATAGCTTATGCCTAATCTAGCTGTGTATTACTCCTGGAAGACAATTCTAACTTTAGAGTAGATCAAAGACAGTAATTTATATATATATTTTTAGAACAGTTTCCAGATAATATGTTTAGAGTTATTATTGCAGTATCTGATACTGTGGGCTTCTCTGGTGGCTTAATGATAAAGAATCCACCAATACAGGAAATGCTGGTTCAATCCTGGGGCCAGAAAGATCCCCTGGAGGGGAGGAAATAGCAACCGATTCAGTATTCTTTCCTGGGAAATCCCCTGGGAAATTCCATGGGGTCGCAAAAGGATCGGACATGACTTAGCAGCTAAACAACAATCTGATACTGTGCTGAGCACTTTAACTGCACTATTTTGATGAACATCCTCAAAGATTCCATAAGGAAAGTACTATGATTATCTTCATTGACAAAAGGAAAAACCAAGGTTCAGAAAGTCTTTGTGACTGGATCTAGGACATGTCATACGTGAGGGCCCTGATCTCTAAAGTAGACTGCGTTCTAGGAGCGGGTTGATTTTTTTGGCCAACAGATTTTTATGCCTTAGTCACTGTTATAATTCACCTGCGTTAAATTACACATGCAATTATAAGAGTTGTACTTTCACCATTCGATGATTTTAATCTGTTTTAAATGTGAAATATTTGAAACCAGTGCACTAAGTCGTCTGTATTTGAGATCATAAAAAGCTTTAAAGATATAGAGTGTTCATCTTATCATTGCAGCAATTAAGTAGGTTAAAGTAGAAGCACAAGAAGCCTTATTAGAGGTTAGGAGCATTATCCCTGTTGTACCAGTTTGTCTAAAATGCTGCTGATAAGCTCTTGAAATATGAAATGTGCTTTAGTTGATAAAATGTCAGCAAAACCAAAAATGAGTGAATGCCATTTAAGAACCAGGTTAATTAGGAAGTGATCCCTAAGTACCATCTGGTATGTAGTGGAATTAATGATTTCAACACTTTACATTGATGCAAAGCCAAGGAGCAGTGAAGAGAGAGTTTTCTTCTGATAATTAGAAAAAGCAGTGTTCCGAGGCACAGGGAAGTTATGAGGGCAGGCTCTCTTTTATGCTTGAATCAGCTTCAAAATACCATCTAGGGCTTCCCAGGTGGCGCTAGTAGTAAAGAATCTGCCTGCCAATGCAGAGGCACAAGAGACGTGGGTTTGATCCCTGGGTTGGGAAGATCCCCTGGAGAAGAGAATGGCAACCCACTCCAGTATTCTTGTCTGGAGAATCCGATGGACAGAGGAGCCTGGTGGGCTACAGTCCATAGGATTGCAAAGAATCAGACAAACCTGAAGAGAGTTCGCACACAGCACACAACATGCCATTTACCAGTACTATGCAGCTCATTTTTGAAGATTTTAAAGATTTCGTTATCATTCAATACCTCATGAATCCTGAATTTTAGCAATTGATGGGTATTTTTCTTTTTGTTCTAGAAACATTATCCTTACATCACCCTGAATGTGTATCTATAAAAGAACAATTATGATAATTGAGTATTTTTCAGTATTTATAAATATTTATTTTCTTATGTTCGCTTTTACTTGAAAATTTAAGTAGATATATAAATGTATATGTATATGTGTGTGTGTGTATATGCTCAGTCATGTCCAACTCTTTGTGGCCCCGTGGACTATACAGCCCACCCAGCTCCTCTGTCCATTGGATTTTTCAAGCAAGAATACTGGAGTGGGTTGCCATTGCCTCTTCCAGGGGATCTTCCCAACCCAGGGATCAAACCCGTGTTTCTTGAGTCTCCTGCATTGCAGCTGGATTCTTTACCACTAGTGCCACCTGGGATGCCCAAATATTCTATTAATATGAGGTTAAACACTGTGAAATATTCAATTTTTAAAAAATGGGACACATATATGTATATCCTATATATGGATGTATCACTATATAAATATTATTTGTAACTGACATGTAAAGAGAGTGTCTATAAACCCTTCTTCCTTTCCTCTTTTCATTACAGTGGTATTTATTCTTTTCCCTATGTCCCCTCTTCCATATTAATTTTACTAGTCTGTGTTAAACTTTTACTTACATATTACTAGTATGTTTCCAAACCTCATTATTTTTCTGAAGATCCCATCTCAGTTCTCAACACCTCATTCAAGCAGGAAGTCTTGCTCCTCTATCATCGGAAAACATGAAAGGTGTAAAGTTACTTATGATATACCATGAGCTATATTTATCTTATCTACCAACTAAAAACATGTCCAATGAATCTGTACATTTTTTAATTCCCTCTGCAGTATTGTTGTATGGTCAAACTGTCTCAGAGAGTTTTTTAAAAATCATATTCTTTAAAAACTCAGGAAAAAAAAAACAAATTAGTCATAATTATAGCCTGGATTGTTGTACAATATACTAGAGTGAATGCCAACCTGAAATTGTAAGTGGTCACTAGGAAGAAAATTCTTACTGGGAAAAAAAGAAGGAATGAGGGAGTCACCATCTGAGATCATTACCCAGGTTTGGTCAAAGCTATATCATGTTTCCTAAATGGCCAAATTATCAAAACCATGGTAACAACTAAGATTTTTTACAAAAAAACATAAATAGAAATTTAAAAGTAACTGTCACATGAGTAACTTAGAGAAAAAAATCAATAAAATAAAAAGAAAATGCTAATGTATCACTATAGAAGAAACACGAGTTTAATCTCATACTGTATTAAAAGATAAGTTCAAAATGGATTTAAGACTGAAATATAAGAACTGAAATTATAAAACTGCTATAAAAAAACATAAGCAAAAAGCTTCTTGATGCTGTTCTGAGCAAGGATTTTTTAGATACAACATTGAAAACACAGATCACAAAGCAGAAATAGGTTGAATTACATGAAACTAAAAAGTCTGCACAGCAAAGGAAATAATCAACAGAGAAAAGGGTAACCTATAGAATTGGAGAAAATATTTGCAAATCATATATCTGATAAAAAGAAGAAAGCTAAACTAATAACATAAAAATTGTAGTTAAAATACTTTTCAAAACAATATAGACTCTGATGTCAATGTGTGTGTATATATATATATATATATACATATACATATAAACATAAAATTATACAATATGTGTTTCAAAACCTGGAGAAAAGTAACTCTCTAACAAACTGGGACTGGAACACTGTATTTTAAGCAAAGGTTAACTGACAAGAGGTATCTAAATGCAGATATCAGCAATGTTTGTAAGACAGCCGGAATCAGGGTTGTGCAAATTACAGCATGTAGGCATGAAAGGGGCTTCCTTGGAAGCTCAGCTGGTAAAGAATCTGCCTGCAATGCAGGAGACCTGGATTCAATCCCTAGGTTCGCTCCCTGCATTGGGAAGGTCCCCTGGAGGAGGGCGTAAAAGGCAAACCATGGCCTGCTCCTCTGGATAATGCTAAAAAAGATTAATTTGAGGGAATAAAACTCTTTAAACTTACCCCACCCCACCTCTGAATATAATACTGCAGGAACCTTCAGTTAAGACGCCTCCCCCCTTTTATTAAAAGTGAGCGTCACTAAGACCTGCCAAGTGGGCTCTTAGCATCACTAGAAAGTTAGTTTCACCCAGATTGTCTCAAATTTTAATGACCATCATAACATGAACAAAATAAATGGTTATATTTTTTAAATAGAGTAGCCGTTACCCAAATCTTATTCTACTCAGTACACATGTACATATGTTTCTATGTGTCTTTATCAATAAAGTAAATCTTCATCTTAAAACCAAAAATCAAATCTTAAAACTATGAGAGTCAAATCCCTTCTTTTACCAAAATTGATAGAAATTTTTCTGACGATATAATAATTGCCACCAGATGCTTCAGCAACTCTGCTGCAGCTATCATAGATTTGGTGACATGAATCTTTTAGACTTTATATAAATTAGGACATAATGTGTTAAATTGCTATCCCAGCAGGAGATTCAGGTCTGAAAGAACAAACTGGTAAACTCTTGAGTATCAGATAATCAGAAAAGATCAATAATTAGAGTTCAATTAGTCCATTATGTATTTATTAATATTTCCATGATAAATGACATTTAAAATGGATGTTTTGCATTCTAATTAAAAGATTTTAAAATATAAATGCTAGATAAAATTGCAGTGAATTGATTCACCCTAAGATTGACTATAATTATCTCTGATTTCTCAGCACATTTAGCTGACAACAGAAAAAAAATCCAACAAACAACCTCAGGGTCACTATTTCCTTTAGGAAAAGGGACGTTTGCAATGTTGTTGATATTAAAAGAGAGGATATCTTTTCTAATATAAACACTATTGGATTTACGCACACTTTAAGAATAAGCAAGAAGAGCTGAAGAAGTTGAATTTCTGTAATGTTTCCTTTGGAATTCTTGGAACCAAGTTTCCCAACTTGTTTTGCATCTTGGCTTCTGACCAGATAAAAATATTTTGTATTTGTTAAGGGCCCACTGACACTGTACAAATCTGGTTGGAGTAATTGGATAATTCGGACTGTATTGTACTGATTATTCAGAAAGAAAGTACTTAAGTGATATGGACCATTTTCTGTAGGTTTTTGCAATACAACCTAATTTTTTATGTTGATCTCATTCCTTCCTTTGTATATCCAGAAGCTTTGGAAACCTACTCTTTGGTTGACTTGGGAATTTGAGGGTGAACTTCTTGGCAGTAGAACACCATTAAGAATCTAGCCTTCAAAGCTAGTGGAAGGAGAACATATACCCAAAGTCAGACACCAACAGAATCTAGAAACGTCATGGTAGATATTTCTATTCTAAGTGGTGATATGTGCACTGTATGCATATAGCAAAATGTTGTCAGCCTACTGAATATCATATTATATCTGTCTTCAGTGTAGTTTGTCTCTCCATCGTAGAGTTGGGCAGAGAATTCCAGCTCTGATTCCTTGGACTCTTCTTTTCCCTGGAGACTGGCACCGGTTCATATTTCCATGGTCAATCACATTGACAGAGAAAGATCTTCCTGGGGCTTTCTGAAGCTAGAAGGCAAAATATTTTGTGTGAACTCAGTTGATATTTCTTAAAACAGCTGTTTTGGAAAATGACATGGAATCCAATAAAAGTATGTCAGCTTTCTTTTTTTTAATGTCAGAAAAATTCCTTTGAGACAAAGCAATATCTGTTTTTCTGTGACTCATTGTAAAACTTGAAGTGACATTGGAAAAGGACTGTTCTAAGCAAATAGTATATTGTTAACTTTAAATTTGTAAATATTTTTAGTGTAAAAGGATAGACTAAATGTCAATAAGACAGAAGGCTTTATCTCAGTGATGAAATTGCTTTAAAACTAATATTAAAGCTATTTGCCTTATTTTCAGTGTAAAAACCTACAGTCTACAAAGAGTGATATTAATTTATGGCTTAATGTAATAACTATGTGTCTTTTAACATTTGCAATTGTTTTTAAAGTAGTTCTCAATAGCAGTATTTGCAAAGTAGTTTTTGCAAAATACTTAGCCCTGGGTTGGGAAGGTCCCGTGGAGAAGGAAATGGAAACCCACTCCAGTATTCTTGCCTGGAAAATCCCATGGACAGAGGAGTCTGGCGAGCTCCAGTCCATGGGGTCTCAAAGAGGTGGACACAACTGTGCAACTAACACAGTGCAATTAGAAGTTGTGTCATATTTTTTCAATATAACTGATCTAACCTATTCTTGGAACTCATGGAGGGGATTAAAAATGTCCCTTACACACAAAAAAGAAAATGTGTTTGCTACCATGATAGAATATTGTCTGAAGTCTGCAGAGCTCAGTAGCTTTTCTTCTACACTCTTCTGCTTTCTCTGCCTCTGATAGATTGCTGTCTGCAAGGTCTCTGCCCAGTCTTCTGTAAAGGACTAGCCCTACTGGAGAGCTTCCACATCACCAGAAGGGGCTCTTATATCTCCATTCTCTTTCTTCTCAAGGTTAAATTAATGGCCTATACCAATTCTCATGTCCTACATCATGAGAAACGCTGGGCTGAAGGAAGCACAAGCTGGAATCAAGATCGCTGGGAGAAATATCAATAACCTCAGATATTATATCAGATATCAATAACCTGCAGATGACACCACCCTTATGGCAGAAAGTGAAGAAGAACTAAAGAGCCTCTTGATGAAAGTAAAAGAGGAGAGTCAAAAAGTTAGCTTAAAGCTCAACATTCAGAAAACTAAGATCATGGCATCTGGTCCCATCACTTCATGGGAAATAGATGGGGAAACAGTGGAAACAGTGGCTGACTTTATTTTTCTGGGCTCCAAAATCACTGCAGATGGTGATTGCAGCCATGAAACTAAAAGACTCTTACTCTTTGGAAGGAAAGTTATGACCAACCTAGACAGCATATTAAAAAGCAGAGACATTACTTTGCCAATAAAGGTCTGTCTAGTCAAGGCTATGGTTTTTCCAGTGGTCATGTATGGATGTGAGAGTTGGACTATAAAGAAAGCTGAGTGCCGAAGAATTAATGCTTTTGAACTGTGGTGTTGAAGAAGACTCTTGAGAGTCCCTTGGACTGCAAGGAGATCCAACCAGTCTATCCTAAAGGAGATCAGTCCTGGGTGTTCATTGGAGGGACTGATGCTGAAGCTGAAACTTCAATACTTTGGCCACCTGATGTGAAGAGCTGAATCATTTGAAAAGACCCTGATGCTGGGGAATGATTGAGGGGAGGAGGAGAAGGGGACGACAGAGGATGAGATGGCTGGATGGCATTACCAACTCGATGGACATGGGTTTGGGTGGACTCTGGGAGTTGGTGATGGACAGGGAGGCCTGGCGTGCTGCGATTCATGGGGTCACAAAGAGTCGGACACGACTAAGCAACTGAACTGAACTGAATGCCCACATGCATCATCTTTGAATGAATACAGCTGCTCAGTATTTCCATGTCTATTGAATCTTACTGAATCATACATGTCAGGTCCTCTATAAAAACAGATAACAAATTCAGTTTCACCTTTTGTTTTCCCACACAACCTACTGTGTTTTCTAACCAGCCTGTTTGTCATTCTCCATTTGCATAGATTTAAACAAAATGTACTACGGTATTCTCCACCTCCAGGTCGCTGCAAATCACATCAGTTATGACTTCACTTACCTGTAACAATTCTCTAAATGAACAATCCTGTCACCCACTGTTTTCCTTTCCCTTCCTGGTACAAAATGTTCCGTCCTTTTCATTTTTATATTCTGTGATGATTCATCTTTGTTGATTATCTGCTCATAGTCCATTTTCTTTTAAACACGCTTGAACCCAATATGAAGACAAGATAATAACAAAACTCTTCCCTCATTTATTCTCCCGCTCTTTCTTTAGCTCTAGTGCCCACTTTTCTGTTAAAATTGTTGACAAACTTTTCTGTACATAATCTTTCCCTTTTGTTCCTTCTGTGAGCTCTGAAGCAGATTGGTATTAACCAAATATCCAAGTAACAAGTAGAGGTTATAATCATAGCTAGTCTAGAATTAGGAGACATGAATGATCTTAGAGAAAACAGGGAAGAATGATTACTGACCTGGAGTAGCTGAGCAATTGTTGGTACATCTGTTGCACTAATTTAGAAGTGCATCCTTGACTGTGGAATGACCACCAGCAGAGTCTCACCATGTATTTTACAATCTTGTTGAACACTCATGCTGTCTGTTACATTTATGTATCACTTTAAAAGATTAAAGTGAAAGTCACTCAGTCGTGTCCGACTTTTTGCGACCCCATGGATAGTCCATGGGATTCTCCAGGCCAGAATACTGGAGTGGGTAGCCGTTCCCTTCTCCAGGGGATCTTCCCAACCCAGGAATTGAACCACGGTCTCCTGCATTGCAGGCAGATTCTTTACCAACTGAGCTACCAGGGAAGTCCATGTATCACGTTATTCACTTTACTCATTAAATAGAAATGCTTAATCAATATTTTATGAGAAATGAGAAAGTGTACATATAAATGCAAGTGTGAATACTGAGTCTCTAAGCATAACATCTTACAGACTTCTGAGAGGCTCAAAAACATCACTCTCAGCTCACATTGTTGTTTTCAGGGTGATTCACCCCTAGCATCTCTGGGTCATAAAACTCATGCTGACATGAGGCTGGATCATAATAAGACAGCACTGCGTTGCCTACAGAATCTTAATGGAATTATACATTTTAAAATGCATAACTTTAAATGTTTTTTTAATGTAGTAATCATTGTTATCCTTTCAAAATAGTTTTTTTTTAACATACTAAGAATTTTCTTTTAAAATCGCTTTGAAATTTAGAAAAATGAAGCATTATTACAACTAAATTACAAACAAAAGAACTGACACCCAGGAAAGTTAAATAACATTTTAGATGATACCAAGTTCTATATTCCACTCAGTTATGAACTGAACGTGGCTTTTAGGCTTTGACTATCACTTTCTTTCAACCTCATTAGTCACAGTGGCTTCCTGCCAGGTGGTTTACTTCGTTTAATCAACACGACAACTTCAGAAGCTCCAGAAGAGAGACTGAGAGAATTTCAGGCCCAGGCAAAGATCCACCTATGAGGTGGCCACAAAGGATGGCAGTCAGCCAAGGGCTCTGGAAGCCAATAAAGATGAGCAGGCCTTAAAGAGAAGAAACACTTTCAGCCTCTACCTGACCAGCTTCTGAAAATCTTACCAAATTGACCAACGTCATTTTCCATGAATAATCAGTGGTATGAATTTTTTCTATTTTTTCATGTAACTGAACTGTAACTATTTTTTCATGAACTGAAAAAAATGAACCACTATTTTTTCATGTAACTATATCACTTCATGTGTCACTGTATTATGTATCACTGTTCTTCATGTATCATTTCATGTATCACTGTATCTACACACTTTCACATGTACAGACCCAAAAGATCTGTACCAGAAACGGAGTGAGGCATTTTCTGGTATGACTATTTCAGTGATTTTCCACCATGCAAAAGTGTGAATTTGAGATTTTCATACACGAACTGGCCCAAACCTGGGAATACTAGAAGGGCAAACCCACACTGGAGTTTTCAGGAAATAGAAAAGTTTCAAATGCATCACCTTGAGTTTATGGCAAGAATCAGAACCAAGAAACAGAACCAAGGTAGAGGCTTATATTAAAACAAAAAAACAAAAAAAACCTAAACGGGTAGAAAATATAAATAATCAAGGTCCATCTCTATTGCCTTAGTAAGATAAAAATGTGATTTAAAAGTGTAGATAACCCTATATGCAGGACAGAAAAAGAGACACAGATGTATAGAACAGACTTTTGGACTCTGTGGGAGAAGGCGAGGGTGGGATGATCTGAGAAAATAGCATTGAAACATGTATATTATCAAGTGTGAAACAGATCACCAACCCAGGTTGGATGCATGAGACAAGTGCTCGGGGCTGGTGCACTGGGATGACCCAGAGGGATGGGATGGGGAGGGAGGTGGGAGGGGGGTTCAGAATGGGGAACACATGTAAATCCATGGCTGATTCATGTCAATGTATGGCAAAAACCACTACAATACTGTAAAGTAATTAGCCTCCTACTAAAATAAAATAAATAAATTTTATTTATTTTAAAACAACTAAAAATAAATGAAAAAAATAAAAATAAAAGTGTAGATCAAGACAGCTGGTACTATACCTGGCAGTTATGAACCGAACTGTTTGTCATAACTTTGGTTTGTTTAACAAAATCAGGTTTTCATATAAATTGTGAATTACAGAATTTGCCATCCTGTTTTCTTCATGGTAGGTTTTCCTCTCAGAAGCTTTGGAATAACTTTAGGGTATTATGGTAAAGTATCATATGATACCACTGAGTATCATGTGATAATTTAAAGACATATCCTACTTGACATAGACTTCCCTGGTGGCTCAGACGGTAAAGCATCTGCCTGCAATGTGGGAGACCTGGGTTCGATGCCTGGGTCGGGAAGATCCCCTGGAGAAGAAAATGGCACCCCACTCCAGTACCCTGGCCTTTAAAATCCCATGAACGGAGGAGCCTGGTAGGCTACAGTCCATGGGGTCGCTTAAGAGTCAAATACGACTGAGCGACTTCACTTCACTATACTTGACATATCTACAGATGCTTATTCAATAATTTTTGGTGGTATTAAGTGTTATTTTCGTGTTCATTTCAACTCAATAGACATGAGTTTGAGTAAACTCCAGGAGTTGGTGAGGGAAGTCTGGCTTGCTGCAGTCCATGGGTTCACAAAGAGTCGGACATAACTGAGCGGCTGAACTGAACTGAAGGGTTATTTTATTTCTGGTTAGTGAGAGGAAATCTTGTTAAGTGAAATTCTGGATACTACTGAGAAAAATTATGAGTGAAAGAATGAAATATATTGTATCAAGCAAATGCTTTTTTTAATATGTAACTATTTCTTGATATAATGGAAGCATCCATGAAATAGAGAACCTTCTTATTAGTATGTAGATAATATAAACAGATCTAATCTGTTCTTCTGGAGAAGACAATGGCAACCCACTCCAGTACTCCTGCCTGGAAAATCCCATGGACGGAGGAGCCTGGTAGGCTGCAGTCCATGGGGTCGCTAAGAATAGGACACAACTGAGCGACTTCACTTTCACTTTTGACTTTCATGCATTGGAGAAGGAAATGGCTACCCACTCCAGTGTTCTTGCCTAGAGAATCCCAGGGACGGGGGAGCCTGGTGGGCTGACCTGTATGGTGTCGCATAGAGTTAGACATGACTGAAGCGACTTAGCAGCAGCAGCAGCAACAATCTGTTCTTCAAAGTATTGTCTGGTGCTTTAATAACTTGATAATTGAAATGTGTTATGCTAAATATTTTAACTTTATCCTAGATAAATTGTGCATGGAGAGAAGATAAAAAAGTGAATTATCACTGCTTTCAAGCAACACATCAAAGTAATTTAACAATGACCCTAGTCTTAAGCAGTGATGGCATCATTGACTGCATTATTCTGATGTGGATATTAAAGACTTATCCATGGCTACATTTTTTATTGGATTAACTATAATTAATTAGATATCAGTTCAAATAGATGAAAAAATTCACATTAATTTTAAGAATAAAGCTAAGGACACATTTGTTTCTTCTGATCTTTCTCTGTGAGATTGGTTAGTATGTGGGATTGGTTATGTCTAACCTTTGTTGTTTTCCTGATTCATTTCTTAGAATCAGGCAGAAGAATGCCTGATTGAGGCTGCCAGTGGCACAAGTCAGTATTTAATGAAATCTTTATTTAAATGGGGCTTCCCAGGTGATGCTAGTGGTAAAGAATCTGCCTGCCAATGCAGGAGACACAAGAGACATGGGTTCAATCCCTGGCTTGGGAAGATCCCCTGGAGTAGGGAATGGCAACCCACTCTAGTATTCCTGCCTGGAAAAATCCATGGACAGAAGAGCCTGGCAGGCTACAGTCCATAGGGCTGCAAAGAGCCAGTCACAACTGGGCATGCACATATGTTTAAATGGCAATAAGCAGAGTATTTGGCACCTTATCAGTGATAAGGTGAGGTAATGAGCCTATCTCTGAGTACACATGGATTTTTGTAGAACTCTGCTATTTGTTTCCAATCCATGGACCCTTGAATAAAGCTTTATGATATATTCAATTCCTACTGAAATATTGGTTTATTACCCAGATTCTAATATTATATTCACCCAAATTGATGGTACTGCTTAGATGTAAATTATTGATCTTCACCTGTTATCCTGTTTATCCAAAATGATGTTTAATGTGCATATTGTGTTATTTACAATTGCTATACCTCAAATTTTATTGGCTAAATATGCTCATTAAGATTAAAATGATGATGGGCTCCTTACTAAATTCTAAAGTCTCTTAGTTTTCTGGCCTCTAAGGCAGGTAATTGAACCAGATGACAATTAAGGTCATATCTTGTCTGAAATTGTAATGGTGGTGGTTTAATTGCTAAGTTGTGTCTGACTTCTGAAACCCCATGGACTGTAGCCCACCAGGCTCCTCTGTCCATGGGATTCTCCAGGCAAGAATACTGGAGTGGGCTGCCATTCCCTTCTCCAAGGGATCTTCCAGACCCAGGGATCAAACCTGGGTCTCCAGCATTGCAGGTGGAGTCTTATGGACTGAGCCACCAGGGAAATTATGTTCTAGATATATTCTCACCCAAATGCAGCAATGTCCTATCCCGAGCATCGCCTTCTCCTCTCCAGTTCACGCCACATTTGCTGCTTGAAATAGAGTCCACACTGCAAGCCGATTCCTCCCTGCCTGAAATGGACATTTCCTCTCTAATATAGGGGGCTTAAAATGCATTTAGCAGATGCGAGCTCATGATGTTGAATATGTGATCTTATTTCAGAAGGAGGATAATTTACTAAGATTTTCTGCCATATTTTCTAAGTTAGAAAATAGTCTATGAGGTAGACATTTGTAAATTACACACTTTTGAGTCAGATGCCTGAAAATAAATCCGTGTATCTGGGAGATAAACAGTCTAGCCATGACCTTTTTAGCACTCACCCCATGACCGGTGGGGAAACATATCTAGAAAAATATTACTTCAGAGCAGCATGCAGACATTCAAAAATCTGCTAAATGTCCAAATATTATTTAATTATGATGGCATCAGATATTTTATTATCATAAGTAGAAAATAATACCTGACCCCTGATTTACTTTAACAATTATTCTTAGTAAGTTTTTAAAAACAATCTCCCATTTTAAAACTGTGAATTTGTAGTAAATAATGAAAGCACTGAAATATATTATTAGATAACTCTATGAGTAAATCTGTATCTCTGATTTAGGTCTCAATTTTAAGGGAATCATTCATTGCATTGAACTTTCTTTTAAGCAAGTGGTAATTTTACTCACATAAGGAGTTAATGATAACACCAAGGGAGGAAGCGTCTCCGTTACAATAACAAAGAATTTTGAGGAAGTCGTCAACATTAATATAGGAATTGACACCTGTGTAATCATTATGAGTTTAGACCACACTGTGGATTTTTTTTTTTTTTTTACTGTGACCTTAAATGATTTAAATACAGACAGTTCTTGAACTTAGGATGGTGGTTTGACTACAGTTCTTTTGACTGTAAAACAATGGGATAGTGACATACAATCAGGAGAATCTATACTTTGAAATTTGAAGTTTGAGCTTTTCCTGGGCTTGTGGTGTGAGGTTGGGATCTCTCTCCTGACGCTGGAGAGTGGCAGCTCCCAGTCAGTCACCACGTGGTAACCAGGGTGAAAAGTCAAGATGCTTGAACCACTTTGCCCCCCAACAGCCATTCTGGTTTTCACTTTCAGTACAGTTTCCAATACATTATGTGAGCTCTATCAACACTTTGTTTTAAAATAGGCTTTGTCTTAGGTGATTTCCCCAACTGTAGGCTAATGTAGGTGTATGGAGTGCATTTCAGGTAGGCCAGGCTGAGCTATGATGTTTGGTGGGCTAGCTTTATTAAACACATTTTTGACTTATGATATTTTCAACTTTGTTGTTGTTTTGTCCTTCAGTCCTTAAGTCATGTCTGACTCTTTGTGACCCCATGGACTGCAGCATGCCAGGCTTTCCTGTCCTTCACTATCTCCTAAAATTTGCTCAAATTCATGTCCATTGAGTCAGTGATGCCATCCAACCATCTCATTCTCTGTTACCCCTTTCTCCTCCTGCCTTCAATCTTTCTCAGCATCAGAGTCTTTTCCAATGAGTTGGCTCTTCACATCGGGTGGTCAATGTATTGGAGCTTTGGCTTCAGCATCAGTCTCTCCAGTAACTATTCAGGGTTGATTTCCTTAGGATTGACCAGTTTGATCTCCTTGCTGTCTAAGGGACTCTCAAGAGTCTTCTCCAGCACAACAGTTCAGCAGCATCAGTTCTTTAACATAACCCCACCTTAAGTCGAGGAATATTATTATATTATAGAAATATAGGTCAATGGAACAAAATAGAAAGCCATGCACCTATATACACCTTATCTTTGACAAAGGAGAAAAAAACATACAATAGGGAAAAGATAGTCTTTTCAACAAGTGGCGCTGGGGAAACTGGTCAACTGCATGTGAAAGAATGAAATTAGAACACTTTCTAACACCATCCATAAAAATAAACTCAAAATGGATTAAAAATCTACATGTAAAATCAGAACTATAAAACTCTTAGAGGAAAACATAGGCAGAACATTTTCTGACAAATCACAGCAAGATCTTCTATGACCCACCTCCTAGAGTAATAGAAATAAAAACAAAAATAAACAAATGGGAACTAATTACTAAATAAAATGTCTCAAGGTATCCAATTTTCCCTGTTTTAACACCTTCGAGATATTAAGAGTACAGGGTTCTCACTTCTTTCTGGACTGGAGTGTTCTCTTCCACTACTAAGCACTTTGACCCCTTCTCCCTCTTAAAAGTAAGGACCTTTGGTTTAGGAAGCAGTAAGCAGTAAGGAGGGCTTCCCAGGTGGCACTAGTGGTGAAGAACCAGCCTATCAATGCTGGAGACGTAAGAGGTACGGGTTCCATCCCTGGGTCGGGAAGATCCTTAGGGCATGGCAACCCACTCCAGTATTCTTGTCTGGAGAATCCCACGGACAGAGGAGCCTGGCGGGCTACAGTCCATCTATAGGGCTGCAGAGTTGGACACAACCGAAGTGACTTAGCAGGCACACAAGCAGTATTCAATGAATATGCTACAGGTGCTTCCCTTGTGGCTCAGCTGGTAAAGAATCTTCCTGCAATGTAGGAGACCTGGGTTCGATCCCTGGATTGGGAAGACCTCCTGGAGAAGGGATAGGCTACCCACTCCAGTATTCTTGGGCTTCCCTTTTGGCTCAGCTAGTAAAGAATCTGCCTGTAATGTGGGAGACATGGGTTCGATCCCTGGATTGGGAAGACCTCCTGGAGAAGGGAAAGGCTACCCACTCCAGTACTCTTGGGCTTCCCTTTTGGCTCAGCTGGTAAAGAATCTGCCTGCAATGTGGAAGACCTGGGTTCAGTCCCTGGGTTGGAAAGATCCCCTGGAGAAGGGAAAGGCTACCCACTCCAGTATTCTGGTCTGGAGAATTCCATGGACTGTATAGCCCATGGGGTTGCAAAGAGTCAGACATGACTGAGCGACTTTCACTTTCATGTTCCTTCCATAGCAAGGTGATTACTGAACAACCGAGAGTTATCAGGGACTCTTAGTTTTTATAAATCCCCAATGGTTGGAGAGGACCACTGCTCTCCCCTCCAACTCACTGATCGGATGGTTGGATTGTGTTCTTGTCATTTGCGTGTGTGCTATTTGTTCAAGGCAGCAAGAGCAGCAGCAGGTATCCCACGTCAGAGAGTAGGGCGTATGGAGTAGGGCTATTTGGAGTACAGTAACAGGTCTTGGAGCTGGAATGAAGATTTAATTAGTAAAATAATTATCTCAAGACTGGAATGAGCAACACAAAGTGCTCTTCCCTCTGCTTTCATGAGCATCTCAGACCTGAAATGTCAAAACTCAGAATAAGACTTTGAATTAGTCACATGATTTACAGAGTGAAAATGATTAGTATGATTAAAATTCTCAAGTTACAAGTTGAGAATGATAGTAATATATGAGTAGTTGTCACAGAGGTCCTCTAAGGGGGAAAAAAAAAAGTGTTCACTGAGAAGCATAATTTAATAATGGGTTTGGGTCGAATTTGAGCATCTGTCTATTCTTTTGTGGTTTGTACCATTGAGAGGAGACAATTTTCTAGATAATTGAGGTGGGAGAGGAGAGCCCCAGCTTCGGGAGTGGTGGTTAATGATGAGGAGGTGGGGAAAAGATACGAAAGGGGATGTCCTGTAGGCGTGGCTATGACAAGTGAACCTGCTTCATGACCATTAAAAATGCCCTGTGTGAAGTCTGTGCAGTACTAGAGGGCTTCGTGTGAGTGCATTTTGCAGCTGATAGGGAGGTTGATTAAGGAGCTGAGATTCCTATCGCTTCACTGCAGATAAAAGCAAGGAAAAGACATCCTCAAAAACCGAGAAGCAGAGGAGGCCAGAACATCACATGGAGACTTAGTTCTAATATGACAAGCAGGACGAGGTGGAGAAAGTACTTGATGTAGGCTGTGGTGGCCACCAAGGGGCTCCGCTCAAACCTCCTTCAAAGAACCCACTTCTGGGAGCCCCGCTGACCGATGACCCCCAGGTAAAGCTGGAGCTTGGCCCCTTCCCAGCCAGCAATGGATCTCGGCAGGAGGACTGGGGGGAGTCACTCCTTCCCGATGTGAGACTTTTCCAGCAGCAAGCTTTGCTCAGGTTACCCCCAAGTGTAGGCCCCAGGGCTTTATTTAGGGAGCTGCTTTGCTGGCAGAGCTCATGATCACTCTGTAGATCTAACGTCACGTACTGTGGGAAACTCCCCTTTACACACCATGGATGTTGGGACCCTTCCTCAGGGCTCACATATATTCCTGTTTAAGGATGTCTTACCATGCCTCGTGATGGCATCTCTCTTTGAACAGACAGTTGGCTTCTTAAAGACAGAAACTTCATCATATTACATTATATTTTGCCACACTTTCATAGAAAGTTTAACACTTAGCAAGTGATCTGTTTATTGTTTTCTGGAGGAATATGTAAATAAATATATGTTAGGAAGAATAAAGTCTAAGCCACCTTGAAAAAAATCACTTACCAACATAATAGAACTGCTGTTCCCTTAAAGTCTGTTAAATCAGTGTTAGGCTCTCATATCTAGGCAAATATCTCATATATATGTTAATACAGAATAACAGCTATATCCCAAAAGGATATTAACAGTTAGGTTTGACTTCTTTGAAAATAAATGTAATAAAAATGCAATAGGTTTCCTGAATTTGCCTCTATGGGGGGAAAAAAAAGTCTGTTTTTCTATCAGTAAAAATGATGTTCTGCTCATCTTTGTGGGCCACATGACCGAGCCTTTTCTTGTTACATTTTGAGATAGGAAGCTTGCTCCTTGTCACCTTCAGTTTGACATTTTACAGGAACTAGAAGCGTAAGTCAGGTAGGGAGACGTGTTACATATTGTTTTTTCCCCCTCTAGCTGACTACCAGTAATCTTAAAAGTCAACAATGTCAGATTTCAATTTTGTTGTTCACTGAATTACCACACTGTGCATTGGAAAAGAAAAAAAAAAATTGCTACTGTTTTTATTGTTCTAAACCTTTCCTATGTGATGATTAAAAGAAAAGAAAAAAAAAAAAGCTTGACTTGCTTGACAGCTGGTTTTATTTTACCTGTGTTTAAACATAATACTTTAAACTTCGTACCAAATTGGTCAGATGGAGTAGTTTCCTGCCTAATACAATACGTATAAACTAAGAAGGAATTTAGCTCCCGACTGGCCTTCAGCATTTGCTCAGTGATTTTTGTTATTATTCTTAGATGCCTACTATGTGAAATGTATTATGTGAGCTGTAGATTGGTTACAAAAATGAACAACATAGTATCTGTTCCATAGGACTTTAATGGGTTCCACATTTGGGGAAATAGTACTATATTATTGTTCATGGTTAAAAAAAAAAAAAGAATTTTTTCTACCAAAATATGTTGAATGTTACTATAGGAACTTATTTCTATTTATAAACTCATAAAATTAATACAGGGTCTTTTTTCATATATCTGATTTGCAAGCTTAATTATATGTGGGTCATTAATATCAACAGCAGTGGCTTAATACATTTCTATAAATGTTCACATCTTATATCTAGTTAATGAAGATGCAGATTTAGGTATGATGTAATGCCTCATTGATTCACTGAAGGAGAAACAGTAAATTCTCTAGAGAGATTATTGTGGCCCCAGTGCCCTCCACCCAGAACTTTTGCCTGTAATTCACTCTGTCACCACCAGGGAGCAGTAGAGTCCTCACACAGAGTGCTCAACAGAAGGAGGACTATACCATCCTGTGTAGAACCGGAAAGCTTGTATTGAATACAGTGGTTCATCACAGAAATAGCTAGATTAGCAAATTTGAGAACCAAACTACTGTTTAGTAGTTGGGTTTACAAAGTAATCACTTTGCTTTGCAAAATAATCGATGCTCAAATAGAAAAGTATTCAAAAGGCATTTCATTCATTTAGTTTTTCAAGTAAATATGTATTGAGCACCTGGTGGGTTTTCAGGTGACTCCCTCGGGTCTGGAGAGAAGAAAGGACAGGACAGAGCTGCCCCCTGTTCTCTTAGGGCTCACATTTCAGGGTGCAGGGGTCATTAATTTACAATTATTAAAATAACCACGGCAACTCATAGAGCAAAGAAAAAAAGCAAAGTACTCTGATAGAACTTAGAATGTGAGGAAGGGCTTTAATCTCCCTGGGTCATATTTAATCTGAGATCTGAAAGAAGGGAAAAACACAATGAGACAAGGATGATGAGAAGAACCGTCTCACCAAGAATGTTTCATGAGCAAAAAGCAACAGGGCTTGCACTCAAAAAGTAACTTGATATTTATTGAGAGAGTTACTTGCTTTGCGAGAATCTGACTCTTTTCCATTATGAGACTACTCCTAACCAATCTTAGCCTTTAGACAGTTTCTCTACAAGGATGACAGACAAGTAGTTTCAAAACCTATAGTAGAGGGTATAAATATGATTTATTTAGCATTGGGTGTGATGTCCCTGGTTGGCCTTGCCTCTTGGGAACACATCATCAGCGTGTGCCCTTAGCAAAGGGCTGTCCTGTCATCAGTTGTTTCAGACCCCACAAATGCCACTGTGAGATCCCATCAAGTATGATGAGCCACTTCATCACCAAATAATTATATTTATATTTGCTCCCCTACTGCTCAACCAGACACAATACGTAAAAATGTTAGCAGTCACCATATGCAAGCCTCTCCCTGAATTAAATGTTCCCTTTTCCTGCTTAACAATTTACTGACTGGCATGCTCAGCTGTGAGAGGCATTTCTCCAGAACTGGTATTATGTTCTGATCATCTCAACCAGAAACCCCCTATTTCTTTCCCACTGGAGCAGTCAAGCGCTGCTCGACAACTTAGATATGGAGTATGCTATGTGTTTTCACTATAGTATTAAGAAGCAGCAAGTGCTAAGTGCTCCAGGTTAGGTTAAAAATAAAAATTTTAGACACTATGTATCTTACTACTAGATGATGAGGAATTTTAATCAGAAATAAAAACAAAGGGAGAAAAAAATAAAGGAAAAATGAAAGTGTATGTTGATTCCTGAGATAAAAGCTTTATAGTCAACAGAGTATAGGTCACACAAAAGCTGTGTAATTTGTCTCACATGTTCATTGCCTTGCCACCTGTGTACATGTATGCTTCCATGGTGTTAACATCCACATGAGTTAAAATATCAGCATTTTCATGCCACCACAGTCCCCTGAGACCTTGGAGAGATCAAGGTGGGACTGATATAATTGTTTAAAAGCTGTCCCACAGGGCACCTGGGGACACAGGTAGCCAGGTCCCAGGTGAGTCATTTATCCCTGAGTTGGTGGAGACATGGTCATCAGGAGGGGAGAAATGTGTATGTATATACACATGGGTGTGTGTATATGTTTTGCCCAATCAATCAGATCTTCATTTGAATGTTTTCATTCCCAAGATCTGATCAAGAAAAAGGATCCTAGTTTTAGAAAAAGAACAAAGGAAGAGCTAATGCCACCAACTGCCCAGACTTAACTTTATACCATGGTTCCAACTGCAGGTGTATACTTCAGTGTACCTGGTGAGATGCCAGTATGACATCTCCAGGACCAGAGCTGTGATGGTTTCTCAAAGGGGAAAAGATGAACAGTTTAGTTAGCTGTCTGTCTCACATTGACACGCGGGGTGGTCTCAGCAGCAGCTGTCTATATCATCAAGGTTCCACCCACATATGGTATCGTCCGCCATCCCCACTCCATCCTAATTTCAGGGGCATCTGATGAACCTCAGTGTTACAGCTGCAAGTAGTTTTATGACTGAAACAGGTGAACAAGTTCTCACTGACTTCTTTACTCCTAAAATCCTCATTTTAGAAATATGACACCAATTAGGCTCAATGGTATTGTCTACCCTAGGGACATGAAGTTTAATAACCTTGAGAACAAAAACAACTTGTGATTAGCTCCTAAATAATGTGTACGGGGCTGTAACTATTCCTTTTTCATCATAATTGAAATTCAAGTTGAGACTCTAATTTCTTCTTTTTTATGTAGTAGAGTAAGATGACAAACAGAACTTAAAAATTCCCACGTGCCATTTATGAATGTTTGGTTAAAAAAGTGAAGAAAAAAGGGCTTCCCTGGTGACTCAGATGGTAAAGAACATTCCTGCTATGTGGGAGACATCCCACATCGGGAAGATCCATCCCTGGGTTGGGAAGATCCCCTGGAGAAGGAAATGACTAGCCACTACTGGAATTCTTACCTGGAGAATTCCATGGACAGAGGAGCCTGGTGGGCTATTTATATCATTTATAAATGTTTGGTTAAAAGCAATTTAAAATCAATGCAATCAGCTTGAAAAAAGTGGGAGGAGGGGGACAATTGATATTGGAATAATAATAGAGTTACTTTACTGAAAAAAGAAATCTGACTAGGCAGTTCACAAATAGTCCAGGCATCAAATAATTATTCTGAATTTACATTTTGCATAAGAAACAATTTCTAATCAACAATAGGTACTTAATTCCTTGGGTATGGCATCATAATGAAAGTGCCTTTGGTTCTTGACTCATTAAACTGATGACATAAATTCCTGAAAGGTAATCTAATCAATGTTTCCACCAAAAATTTAAAGAAGTGAAAAGAAGCATTCATAATGAAAATCCCAGGTGTTAACCCAGATGAGAATGAAAAAATCAATGTAACTGCCTGTGTTTAGCTGGAGTCAATGACTTATCGCCTGTTCCAACTTTTAAAAGTTGTGGCCTAAACCTTATCGGTTAAACCTTAATGGTTAAACGTGTCCCTTTTGTAAGTATTTGAAATTTAAATGATAAATTTAAAGTGGGAAAAGGAAAGCAGTTTATGCATACTCTAGTTTAAAATGTATGATACAGTACTAACAGCAGTAGGTGGGATTCGATAGGCTATTTTTGATACCCAGATTCGAGAACATTGGGAATGGAGAGTCTGTGCCCTGTTGTCAAAAGCTCTGAAGGGTCTGCGTGTTTCCCGACTTGCAAGTTATCTAGTCAGGTGCCTCGGGTCTGTGGAAGCTGCCAGAAGTGTGGGAAGCCCAGGGTCAGCGCGGAAGGATGGGGGCGCAGCGGTAGAAGTAGCCAGATCGTCAGCATGTGGAGTTTCCTCGAGGTTCTCCTCTGTCAAAGTGGAACAGGCACGGCCAGGCCACGCTCCTCACACGGTGAGCTGTGTTACAGGACAGGAACCCAGAGCTTGGAGAACCCAAGCCTTTTGTGGCCAGTGGCGAGCCTGTCTGACCTTCACCACGGAGAGGAGCAGCGTCTCTGTAACACCGGACAGCACACACACTTGCCCTTTACTCCAGAGGGAGGCGCCCTCTCTCATTCCCAAGGCTGCTGGCTGCACAAATAATCCTTGAAAAGGCAGCCCAGAACAAAAGCAGTCAATGCTTCTGTTTGCAAGACCTACAGAAACTCGACACCCGCAGAGAACAGCTTCCTGACATACATTCCTCCAAACGTCTGCAGTCTTCAAAGGTGACCTTTGGCCGTATCCCAGTCAAGTAAAGCTTTTACAATGTGTTGGAATTTTCTTTGTCTTGTCACCCACAGCGACCACTGATATCTGCCCCCCTTATTTTCAGCAAAAACCCTAACAGAGTGGCCCTAGAAAATATTTTTAACAAATTCATTAAAAAACGACTGATAAATTTGGGGGGGAGGGGAGGAGAAACAATGAATATGTATTGCACTCTCCATGCGAATGGAGAGAAGAATACTTTTAAGGACAGAAATTCAGGTTACCAATGAGAAATTTGAACTATGAATTGTCTATAGTTTCAATAAAAGTAATTTTGAGTAGAAAGTTTTTCAGTGATGAAAGACAGCCGACACTTTCAATCTCTTTTGATTACAAATATATTAGCACAGGCTATGTTCAAAGATGCAAGAGTCTTCAAAGGCAAAGTCAAACTTCAAAGAAGCGCCCAATGCATGCATAAGGGATGTCTTCTTTAAGAGTCGTTGAAGTCTTAGATGAATTTCATAATATAAAACAGTCATTTAAAGTTAGTTAATAAAAAAGACAAAGTCTTAGATAAGAATATGGGCTTTGAAACGCCCCCAAAGGGATATCATAATGCAATACTAGTAAAGTACAAAGAGGGACATTCCTGCAAAATTTTGTTAAAGAAAAAAAGAAAAAAAAAATACCATTGAATGATTTGATGAAGGTCAGAAACACAATTTTTCCCTTGTTTTTATTTTTTTAAATACTGCAACAAAAATAACAAGGGAAGTAACCCCAGACAGTTTCTGTGATATAAGACTATTTTAGTAGTAGCCGCTAATTCACCAAACCAAGTGTTTTAGCATATGAACCAAAGGATTAGAGCAAGGTAAGTCATGTTACCTGTTTGTGAGTGAAAATGACCAGTATATTAGTCCACTTCTGAAGATGGATTAATTTAATATTATGTGGTTAAACATATCCATTTCCTAAAAGTGAAAGTGTTAGTTGCTCAGTCCTGTCTGACTCTTTTTGACCCCATGGACTGTAACCCACCTGGCTCCGCTGTCTGTGAAATTAAGAATACTGGAGTGGGTTGCCATGCCGCGCTCCAGGAGATCTCCCCGACCCAGGGATTGAACCCGCCTCTCCTGCATTGGCAGCAGATTCTTTACCAATAGAGCCACCTAGTAAGCCCATCTGTCCTTGGATCAGTGTCTGGACCCGAGTCAGGACATATCCGATGACTGACGTCACAGCTCTTCCGGACACTCGCGATCGCCCTCATAGTCCCTTACACATGTCCGTTAACAGAGCATCCTCAGACTCAGACTCGGTAACTCCTCCCGCTCTTCTCTGCACTCCCCAAAGACCGTCTTTCAGAGCACTTTCAGTTAACTGCGCTCCATTGTTCTCCTGGGCTGCTCCCCGCTCCTAGGGCTCAGAGAGGACCGGTGCATCGGGCCGGTGTCAGAGCAGACTCCTTCCCTGCGCCTTTGTGTCAGGGTGGAAGGAGTCTGAATGACATCTGCCAGGTCTTTTGTGCTGATTTTTCAAGGTTCAGGAAATCTAATCCTCACTAGGCCGTAAATGTACAATACAGGCTTGCTTTTTCTTCAGGCATAAGTGTGTGCTGCTTTCCCCCCCACAGTTCAATCATCTCTTGAAATCACCAGTAGCTTAATGATAAAGAATAAAATCTAAACGTGAAGATGACTAGCTGATGGAATATCCTTGCCATTGCTTGAGTTGAAGGATTAAAGGCTTATGTTTGTCAATTTCTTTCTGTAAATTTGTCAATAGAGTTGTAAGCATTCATTCCACCCAGAGTCCTCTTAATTATTATTACTGCCATTTAGTCAAGCGCAATAGTCCCTCGGTTCCCCAAGGCATTTGAATCAGTAGGCACTTAGCTAAATTAGTTGGTGATGGTTAACCGTGATGTCACACCATTCCACAAGGTACCAGTATCTTGTTGCCAGTTAGGGAGGATCACCGTGTGTAGGCCCAACGGCACAACCTGATTAATCCCAGAATCTCAGCTTTGAGGATTGAGTTTCTTGAACAGTTGCTGGCACTCAGGACCATATCCATCAGTGTCAAGTCAGAAAAGCAGAATCTACATGTTGTTGAAACAGAGTGAGTTTAATATATGGAATTGTTTGAACAGATATTGAAGGAAGGACTTTCAGGCATAAAGGAAATGCTGAAAATAAGACAGACAAGCAGGATAGGAAGGAGCTCACTTTTAGAAATGAGAATACAGGCAGGAGAGGCAGGGGCTGTTACTTTCTAGAAGCTATGAGGGTGAGGGATCCCAAAGTATTAGCACTGAGACCTCCGAGAAGAGCTGCCCCCCAGATGGTCCCGGCATCTCAGATGCTCGGAGGAGAGGCCACGCAGAGCGGAGACATACACCTCTAAGGAGCAGGAGCTGCTTGTCTGGCGCTGGTGCCTCTGAGTGGAAATGGCAGGACAATTCTGGGAGTGTGAATAAAAAACCTGGACCCTGAAACTACTTGCTACTCATCAGCTGGTGCCCCTGAGAGTAAGGCTGGAGAAGAAAGCTGCTGGAGAATTATGCAGAGAGAAACAAGTGGATCGGTGAGGAACAACTCCCATGTCTTCCCGCCTTCCCGTCTCCCCCCAGAATCCCCTTTTGATACGTCCTAACAGGGAGAATAGCTGGCTTTTGCAGGGCCCCAGAACCAGTATCATGATAGAGAAGTATGAAATCTGGAAAATATAAGGTAATCTGTGATCTTGATGAAAGAAGGAAAATTTTAATAGGATTCCCTAGTGGCTCAGACAGTAAAGAATCTGCCTGCAATGGAAGAGACCTGGGTTTGATCCCTGGGTCAGGAAGATCCCCTGGAGGAGGAAATGGCAACCCACTCCAGTATTCTTGCCCAGACAGAGAAGCCTGGTGGGCTATGGTCCATGGGGTCACAAAGAGTCGGACATGATTGGGCTACTAACACTTTACTTTTTAGCCTGTCACCAACGTTTTTTGCTCCTGTTAAATTCCACATAATTCTATGGCCATGATTGATTGTAAGTATTTATCTGAGAAATGAAACACACACACAAGAGGTACAGTAGGATGAGACTGGTAAATGTGGAAACAAAAGCATTCTGAGTAAGCAGCATAGTCCACTATGCCGGGGACTGGCTTCAGAGAAAGCAAATTGCATGTGAGCTTGTGACCATCAAGAGGTTGTTAGAAATAGAAATGATTGGAATTTCTTGGGTAGAATTGAGAATATTTATATAAATTATGTTCCATATTTTAAAACTAATTTTAATTTATTCAAGTCTACAATGTCATTGTTGATTGAATAGGGAACTCTATAATTTTTGACTGCAAAGAAGTTTGACAATTTGACAACAGAGAAGAAAAACCACTACAGTATATTTTTTGACACATTATCAATTTTTCACATGATCTTCATGTAGTTAACCCAGTGGAGGCAAAGACCGTTATAACCAGCTTCATCTTTTCCAAACTTATGGTTGATTAAAATTCAACATTAAACATCATTTTCATGTACATTTGGCTTTTAATCAACAGATCAACATATATAAAGTTTATTATGCAAATGGGCTGTGTTCCTCTTTCATATTCACAGCTCAGGAAACTTTGAAATATTTCAATTAAATTGGAAGTCTCTTCCACTCTGCCAGGTTTTTCTCTAGGATTATGCCTTACTAAATAAAAAAGGCAATCATAAAATTGAACAAGCTTTTAGCCAGAAATAGAGCACCCCCAGAGTCTCAAGGACACTTCATGTGGAGGCCTTGCATTGGTCTGAGAGCTTTGCTTGATGTGCCCCCAGCGCTGTGAATAACCTCTGATAACCAGATCACAGATCTGCCATATCAACTTGGGTGTTTTCTCTTTTCGGTGAGGAGTCTTGGATGCCCCAGGTGACAGCGTTTGGCTACAAGAGAGATACCTACCCATGTGATTCACTGAAAAGAATCAAGCTAGACCCCAAACTTCTATTATTTCTTGCACTCAAGTGGTTACTGGCTAATCATCTTACACATGGACTCAGAATCTAGTGAAGGATTTGGAGCTAGCCATAAATGCTCTTAATGGAAATAATGTTATCTCTATAAAAATAAGGACGACTAAGAAAAAATAAGAAGAAATAATTAAATTTCCTTGTGCTATTTTGTTTTCCATTGGCTTAAAATAGAATAAATGTAATATACCTAACTTTTTTTTTCAGAGAATTTGCTGTTGGAAGAGATTTAAGAAAAATAAAATTTGTGTCTTATTTTCATGAGAGGAACAATTGAGATTTTTCTGAAGTAAGAGACATACCTTTGGGGGTAATAATTAGAAACTGAAACTTAGGGAATGATAAACATGTTACATCAAACTGTAAATTTCTCTTGAAATGAGACTTGAGCATAAGTAAACCAAAAATGATAGATTTTTTAATAAAAGGCACTGCCTTCAGCTACTGTATTTAATTATTGTTGGTTTCATTTGGAGAAATGTATGTTTTTCAGAATAGAGTAGCAGAACACACATAGAGAGGCATGCACACACACGCAAACCAGCACCTAAAATCATTTTATTGTCTTCCTGCCTCTCACACACATACTTTTAATTCTTCCAATGCAAGGGGCACAGGTTCCTCTCTGGTCAGGGGGTGAAGATTCCACATGCCTCCTGACCAAAAAACCAAAGCAAAAAACAGAAGCAGCATTGTAAAAAATTCAATGAAGACTTTAAAAATGGACAGCATCAAAAAAAAAAAAACAAAACCTCTTTTTAAAAATTAAGTAGTATACGATGAACCACATGAATATATACATACATGAAAGAAGTGATTCATTAAAACATGACCTTAATTCATATGGTCCTATAAAATATTTAGTAAGCAAACACACACACATACACAAGTGCTGGAAGAACAGATATATAATAAAATTAGCAATGTAAAGCTGGGCTTCCCAGGTGGCTCAGTGGTAAAGAATCTGCCTGCCAATGCAGAAGACACGAGATGCAGATTTGATCCCTACCTCCAGAAGATAGGGCTTCCCTAATGGCTCAGCTGGTAAAGAATCTGCTGCAATGCCAGAGACCTGGGTTCAATCCCTGGATTGGGAAGATCTGCTGGAGAAGGGATAGGCTACCCACTCCAGGATTCTTGGGCTTTCCTTCTGGCTCAGCTGGTAAAGAATCCACCTGCAATGTGGGAAACCTGGGTTTGATCCCTGGGTTGGGAAGATCCCCTGGAGATGGAAAAGGCTACCCACTCCAGTATTCTGGCCTGGAGAATCTTATGGACTATAGTCCATGGTGTCACAAAGAGTTCAACACGACCCTGGAGTAGGAAATGGCAGCCCACTCCAGTATTTTTGCCTGGAGAAGTCCGTGGACAGAGGAGCCTGGCGGGCTGTAGTCCATGGGGTCTCAAAGAGTCAGACACGGCTGAGTGACTTAGCACATACAGAGCAATGGAAGGCCGGAGCTGAAGCTGGGACACACTTACGGAAATGGCAGAGTAGAGCGAGAGAAGCCGGATTTAAAAAATGATTTTATTACAAAGCAAGAAGCTGGCTATAAAGGAGCAAGATTCAGCAATAAAACTTGTGGAACACAGAGCAGTCTGATGTTTTGACAACTGGCTACTGGCTACTGCTACTTGAACCCCTTCCAACACAGCCACCTCAGAAGTGTGTGTGCATCCAGGGCAGAGCAGATGAAAGCGGATCTGAAAGAAATGCCGGGCCGAGCTGAGTGACCCTGTGCGTGCTTTCAATAGGGAGACACAAAAGAAGAATTATTCTCCTCCTCAATTTACTGCCGCTCTGTCCATCTCAGCACTGACAGCCTTGGTAGGTATAATGACCAGCTGGGGTCTGAACCTGTATTTTATATTTTCTCTCAGATCTGTGGATTCAAAGACTAGCCAGGTGTGGGGAATTCAACAGCAGACCAGCCGCAGTAGAGAATCGCCTGCTCTGATTCTGGAGCTCATGTTGGAATCTCCGAAGTGCTAGTGTGAAAGACCTTAAAAACTGCAGTGATCCTGTGTAATCTGTTTATTAATTTTCATTGGCCTGCATTAGCTCCCAGAGACTGGTATAGCCTGAGCATCTATGAAGCATCTGCAAAGACATGCTTATAATAGTGAAGAAAACCACAAGTTCAGTCCAAAGCTTCATTACTGCCCCTCAGAAATTACTATCAAGATTGGACATTGTGAAATAAAAGGGTATTAGATCAGCAAAAATGTAGAATTCTTCAAAGTTTTATCTATGCCACATTGTATATAGATTTTAGTAGTCTGTTACTTGAAAAAAATAAACAATGTTAAGAAGTTAAGTAAGATCCCCATGGGAGCTTCTAGAAAGACTTTTAGTACTGAAGACTCACTAAAATTTACCTATATTTACCCCTGGAAACTTCACCCCCACCCCCCCACCGTGTAGCTCAGTTGGTAAGGAATTCTCCTGCAATGCTGGAGACCAGGGTTCAATCCCTGGGTTGGGAAGATCTCCTGGAGAAGGGAAAGGCTACCCACTCCAGTATTCTGGCCCGAGAATTCCATGGACTGTATAGTCCAGGGGGTCGCAAAGATTCGGACACAACTGAGCGACTTTCACTTTCACCCCTGCAAAACATAAAATAATATATAGATGTATAAAATAATATCGTATTTCCTAGGTGATTTTTGTAAAAGCCTATAGAGTAAAGGGAATAACACACACACGTCTATAACTTCTTTGGAATCCTGCTTTTTTATATTATATATCTTGCTTAACCAATGGTAGCATATTATCTAGAATCTCTAAACTTAGGCATTCATACAAACATGAGATAATGTTCTTACCACACACACACACAAAATAGTAATTATGTGATGTAATGAAGATGTTAGTTAACACTAAAATGGTAATCATATTGCAATATATAAGTGAATCAAGTAAATACTTTGTATACTTTAAACTTATATAATATCTGATGTCAATTAGATTTTGATAAAGCTGGGGAATATATGCATTATTTCCCAATTTTAGATATGGGGCATAAAATTGTAAAATGTCAGAACTGGAAGAGTCTACAAAGATCGTCTTGTCCAAAGCTAGAATTTACAGTTAAGAAACAGAATCCAACAAAATTCTCTAAAGCAATTATCCTTCAAATAAAAAAATAGAAACAGGTATAGAATTAAAAAGACAAAATCACATAGTTAAGAATATCAATAATAAGAATGAGGAAAAGCGCAAGAGAGAAAAAAGAAGGGGAAATTGTGATTTTTATTTGTGGATACTATGGATACATGCTGTACATCACAGAACAGGATTTGTTCTCTTAATTTTTCTACTACACCAAAACACTGAATGAAGATTTTCAAAAATATTCAGACATACCACATTCATAATCTTCAAAGAAAACCACTTCCTTCAGAAAAGAGGACCTCATTTCATTAAGGAAAGCAGAGATAGCATTTCTTTGCTTCTATTTCCATTTTGCAACAATAGTCTCACCCACAGAAAGAGAAGAGCCATGGAAATATTCTGAAATGCCAACTCTCCTTAGGGATTTTGTTAGAATATCATTTTTCTCACTCCTTGCAAGTCAATCACTAGATATGAAGCATCCTAAAAAATGTCTCCCTTCCTTTCCATGTATGCTGCCTGAAGAATTTGGCTGGTTGCTGTTGCGGCTTTGTTTTTAACCTGTTAAGCTGCCACTTACTAATCTGCTATTCCTGCTTGCATTTACTTTCCGCTTACTTATACTTTAAAATCCTGTATTAGTTGGAATTCAGATACAGTTTTTAATGAATGAGACCAAACTGTGGTGACTTCAGAAATCAGGTGCCTTCTTTCAAGAAAAGGAAGTCTGGAGGTAGCTGGTCAAAGGCTGGCATTGCAGCCAATTCTGTGACATGATTAATCAAGGACTCTTTTCTCCTCTGATATCATTAGTATTTGGCTCACAAGCCCAAGGTTACCCCATGGTTTAAAATGGGTACTGGGACTCCAGAGCATCAAGTTAAATAAAAACAATTACAGATTTTCCTAAACCACAGGGAGAAGTGCAGAATTTAACTGCAGATTTCAGGATTTTGTTAGACATATATTATTTTGTAATACAGATATGTAACAAGTCCACAGGGTCGGGGTCATAAAGAGTTGGACACAACTATGTGACTGAGTGCACACACACCCACAACTAGTTTAGTTAATAAGACTCTTAGAGATAAAGGTATTAAAAAGCAGCATGGCAGAACTAAGATTTAAATACTCCAGTCATGCAATTTTTTTTTTTTTACTGTTAAAGGGCAAAAATATCACCACATAATGCTATTTAAGAAACTTTAATTTTTCACAAAGTCCAATTTAAAAATATAAACTAGATAAGGATGAGAAATAGAACTTTAGGCTGCCTCGAGGTTCAGGTGGACTTGACAGCTTAAATAAAAGGAGTCCTGTACTTTCTACAAATGGATTCAATTGTTAAATTAAAATTTCATCAGAAAAATACAAACGGAAATGTGAAATTTACAATTTGGTTTAGAGATCCATATAAAAAAGTAAGAATTTTTTAACTCTGGAGAGAACAACCAGCTCATGAAAGAAATATAAGACCAAATTTCCTTGGTTCCCTAAGAATTAAGAGCTCATAGAGAAGGATACAGGTAAACTAATCGCAAGCAAAAAGATTCTTGTAAGATCCCATTTACCATATTGATAGGAAATAAGAAAAGCTATCAAAACCTGTTCAGTATGTCCACTTGAGGAAAAAATTAGTACTCCAAAAACTACCTGCCATTTCTCTTATCTTCTGAGAGGCATTGTCTACAAATACAGAAAAATGGCAATACACCGGTAAATTTGGAAGCGCTCCACCCACAATTAATTGCAGCTTTAGAGAAAATCTTAAGTAGTCTGAAAAAAAATAAAATTGAAGACAAATTGTATTAAGGAAAAAAGAGTAATTTTTGTCTTGAAGCAAAACATCTGGTTGTACCATAAAATATTTAAAAAATCAGCAAACTTTTGCATGTATCAGTTGTAGAAATCTTAAGGGAGAATTAATTTTCTCTGCTTTACTAGAACTACTCAAGTAGTGGAACTTTGTAACAGTTCTAAGTACTTTTCAATTTCTAATACAGACCTTCAATTTGGAGAATGCTATCACAGAATATTCCTTTCTTCTTTTTGTTATAACCTGTAAAAATTTAATAAGCAGGATTTACTTAGCAAATAGAACTGTCTGATAAAATATATTTAAATTTCCTTTAATTTATCTGCACATAATCAGATTATAGCTGATCCAGAAATTAGAACACTATATTATGTATGAGGCCAAAAATGAGCAAAGAATTACCCAAAGTCCCAGAGTCCCTATGGAGAAAAGACTAATGGAGTATAGGTAGAATAATTGGAACAAAATCCATAAGAATTCAGATCTATTCTTAGATTAATGTAGATCTTTATTTTTGTATGAATACGAAGAGGTTAAGAATATACCCTTAGGGTGCTAACTCAGGGCCCACATCAAAGATCTATTGTCTATAAAAAACTGATCTTCTGATCCAATAGCCAAAACTCACCCTTCCTCCCTCAGAGAAATTAAAATCCTCAACTAAATTAATCAAAGCATCTTAATGTCTTCTATTAGGATCATCTTTATTTTTAATAAATTAATTTTATTTTTGGCTGCACTGGGCTTTCCTTGGGGCACAGAGGCTTCCTCTAGTTGCAGTGTGCAGGCTTGTCCTTGCGGTGGTCTCTCTTGCTGCGGAGCATTCTCTAGAGCGCAGGCTCAGCAGTTGGGGTCCACGAGTTTAGCTGCCCCAAGGCTTGTGGGATCTTAATTCCTGGACCGGATTGAATCCATGTCCCCTGCATTGGCAGGGAGTTTTTAACCACTAGAACACCAGGTAAGTCCCTAGGATCATCTCTAAATCCAAAGCTACTCTGCTAAGTGAGTTTCTGTGGCTAATGAAAAACACACAACATTTTTTCTAGTTAATAAATGGTAAATAATTTTTGCTTTCTTCTCACATTGCCATTCGTTTTTGTAATGTCCCTAATCAGGCAACTCTATGAGGCTTACACAGAGAAAAAGAATCTCATGATTGTAATTTTGTAGTTAGAGAAGTATCGGCACCCAGGAAAGACTTTTGTCCCTTCTTATACCAAATAAGTCTTAATGCTTTCCTTCCTAGCAATTATTTTTAAATAAAAAGAGTTGATACCAGCCTAGCTGTTCATAGTTAGTGTCTTATAGAATTTCATTTCTAACCAGGAGGAAAATAGGTTTAAAGGGTAAAAGCTGACCCTTTCTAGGACTTCCTTTGTGGCTTTGCCGGTAAAGAATCCTCCTGCAATGCGGGAGACCTGGGTCTCTGGGTTGGGAAGATCCCCTGGGGAAGGGAAAGGCTACCCACTCCAGTATTCTGGCCTGGAGAATTCCATGGACTGTATGGGGTCACAAAGAGTCAGACACGACTGAACGGCTTTCACTTTTCTAGGGCATATCAGTTTGCTATAAATAAAGGAATAAGTATATACACTGAAAGTGTATATGTTTGTATTTAGAGTAATAATAATGTGATGCCTGCTGTCAACTGTAAAAGTCAATAATAAAAAAAGATAATATTGAGTCTAGAGAAAATACTGTTAGTAGATTATCATGCTAAATAGGTCACACTGGCAGAATTTTTATGCAAGAATCTTTTATAAAACAAACACAAAGCATGAGGAGAATCAAAAATCTTGTCATAGATATGGAAATGTGGCCCCAAATTCAAAATATGAGCTCTGGAAATGATCAGATTGTAAAATCCATGGGAATAACATTTGGAAATGTTAGCATAGCCATCCAATTACCCCAGATAAAACCTCCGATACACATTTGCCAACCCCCCCCTTGAAGCAACACGGTAGAGACTAACTGTAACCATTAAACAAACGTTGTGAGAAAGCTAGAAGGAAATTTTTCTGAGACAGCAGAGCCTGGGGAGTTCATGACTTTTGTGTGACTTAGATAATTAAGAAAAAGTCAAGGTAAGACTGAACTGGGACTATGTCCTAAAAGATCCTTTCAGCTCTTCAGATAGATTTTATATCATTTCCTTCTGCTATGGATATGGCAATATCCTAGTAGTAGTTTATTACCTGAACAGGTTGCACCAATTTCCTATCGAACTACAACCTCATAGTGGCTAAAACAAAAATTGATACTGTGTTTCCCTGCTTGGACATTCAGATTTATCTATCTAGCAATAGAGGAACATATTTTACTGGCCCAGCTGTTTGTAAACTATGGAAAGATTTGTCACTTACTCAGAAACTTCATTTCCTTATCATTCCCACTACTCTTGAAAAATGGGAAAAAAATAAACATTAAGCCTAAAAATTTTAGCTAACCAACCAGATGCCACTGAATTCCCATGGTTTCAATTACTACCCTTAGTTTATATGAGCTTCCCTGATGACTCAGACAGAATCTGCCTGCAATGCAGAAGACCAGGTTTCTATCCCTAGCTTGAAAAGATCCCCTGGAGAAGGAAATGGCTACCCACTCCAGTATTGCTGCCTGGAGAATTCCATGTACAAAGGAGCCTGGCAGGCCACAGTCCATGGGGTCGCAAGGAGTCGGGCATGACTAACACTTCCTTTTTTTTTTAAACATTATATGACCTTGTGGTCTTGTCTCTCAGATATGCATAGGTTGTCTCTTTATGGATCATTTATAAGCAGGCCCCTGCAACTAGAAATGTCACCATTCATACTGAATTCCAACTATTTAAATGTTGCTCCAGCTGATCATTGTCAGGGAATGAACAAATATAATCAGTCCTACCATTAATGGCTACAGGCTGCTTTCCTTAAGAATCACCTAACCAGCCCCTCACGTGACCTAAAAACAGGTGAGCTAGTATCCTGGAAGAGATATCAGAGAAAGGTTACCCTTAAAACCTGCTGGCAGAAGACCTTATCAAGGACTCTATTGTCAGTACAGGAATTGATGACAAAGAATTCATCCTTGGATGCATATTTCTCAACTAAAATGACCACAAAGCCTGTGAGAACTGGGATAACACCTATTAAGCATCCTAAACTGTTGTTCTTCACAGATGTTTTTGAAGAGATTGGAATATGAATACAGGATATTTGGAAAATGCAGACAAAACAGAGAGTTCTACATAAGATCAATGGAACATTATTCTACGTGTCACACCTTCATTTGCAATGCTTCAAAAAATAATTATCCCTTTGGTTATACATTTCCTTTTTACTGTTTTAAAATTATATGCTTCTGACTTTGCCTGTTTTTTTCTTGTTAACAGTAAGACTTTCCTTAGGTTTAAACTTTACTACCATAATTTAATTTAATGAGATATTGTTAGTTATCACTATTACAAATAATATTAGTGCTCTATTTCACTAACCTACCAGTACTGTCATTACAGATATGTCTGTGTTAACACATAGATAAAGAAATGTTCTTGTTCTCCATAAGGGATGCATTGATGCTTGGGCTATAACCATGTCTTGATGACACCAAGAAACAATATGTTATGACTCAAAGAAGTTAACTGTGTCTCTTCTGAAGCTTCTAGATTGTCTATGTGGGAGATTACACTCTTCATTGTTTGGGTTTAAGAATAACTGTTTTGTGGAGTTAGTAGTTAGATCACTTCAACCTCTCACAAGGAATCTAAAGAGATAAAAATGTGTTGGGTGAAATAAATAATAACTGTTGGAACAGATTTCTAAAAATATCAATTTAATCCATAGTAATGGCCATGGAACATTAAACATCAAAAAGGAAAGAGAAGACCTTGCTTTTCTAAAAGTTGTTAGTATATTACATGTCATAGACAGAGTGCTCCATGGACATGATCTGACCATGGGGGCTTAGGTTTTAGAAACCCTGCATCATATATCCAAGATATTGTCTGTAGTAAATGGTGACCCCTTGACTTCTAGTTACCTGTGCAGTCTGTCCATTACCTGTCCATTACCCATCAAAGAAAAAGGCTCTCTGGAGCCTGCTTGATTGACACAGGACTCTTCAAAGAAGTCAACTATTTGTCCTAAATGAATGTCTTATTCTCTCTGGCAATAGTTATCCATGTGGGGGTAAACAAATAAAGTATGTTTTGTGGGGGAAAAATAAGAAGTCATCACAAGGAAGAATGCACAAGTTTTATAGAGATTCAGAGTATCTCTGGGAAAAGAAATTTGTTTAATTACTTTCTATCAAATTTGATAGTTTAAATACTTAAATAGCAGATGCTGTTTTAAAGTATGCCAAAGTTGTCTCCTGGTACAGTTTGCTGATTATTATTTTATGTATGAAAAAAAAAAGCAATTTTAATGAATTGTGGAAGAATTTCACTGTTACTGGTTTTACATGAAGTTTCCTCTAGATAGTGTTAAACTTTTAAAGAGGAAAATGATTGCTAATAAACTATAATAATAACCTTCTACATGTTTTATAACAGGAAAGAGCTTTGAGGGAATAGAATGGTCACCATTTCAGAGGTATCCATTATGCATTCATGGCCATCAATGCATGTTATTATAAAAGTTGAATTGTGACATTCACTATAGGGCTTCTTGGGAATATGAGCAGCTTGGATATAAAAGCTTAGGAATCATCAACTGCATCACAATTACCTATAAAGTAGAGGTTATAGAAATGTAAAAGAAATTGTCTCTTCTTCCTCTATGCAAAACGCCTTTAAAAATCTTTCATACAGTTTGCAATTTTGTCCTTTAATGAAACTCAGTAATACATTGAAAAAATTGGAGTATGTTCCATGGTCAAAAATCCCTGACCCCTCCAGGGCTCAGGAACTAGCCAAAAGCTATTCTTTCAAAAGGTATACAATTCCATATCTCAGTTGGTATATTTTAGATCAGAAAACTCTCATGGTCAAAGCAGTAATTGTTCCATTAGGTCTTATTACATGTGGTGTCTTTTCCTGTCTCTGATAGCATTACACGTGGAATCAGCCATATGGTTCAAGCAGCTGTCTAGACCAATGGTGGTGCACGTCTGAGTCTGGCTCCAATGAAAGCCAGCACCTTCCTGTCACCTACCATGTAGTTCAAGGCACACACCTAAGTGTGAGACAGGCTGTCTGCAGAACTCAAAGAAACCCATCAGGTAGTGTGCCTTTCTCCTTTATCATGGAAGCCTTTTTTCTCCTTTTTATTTTTAAGATTTTTGATATGAACCATTTTTAAAGTCTTTATTGTATTCATTACAAAATTGCTTCAGTTTAATGTTTTGGTTCTTCGACTGAAAAAGGTATGCAGGATCCTAGCTCCCTGCCCAGGGATCGAACCCTCACTCCCTGCATTAGAAGGTGAAGTCTTCACCACTGAACCACTATGGAAGTTCCTTGATTAGTTTTAAAATAGGAGGTATTATGGGATTCAATGCAAAGATGCATGGTACAGATGAAAAGTAGTGTTATCATCACAAAGGTCTATAAGAGGTTCAGTTCAGTTCATTTCAGTCACTCAGTCGTGTCCAACTCTTGGCGACCCCATGAACCTCAGCACACCAGGCCTCCCTGTCCATCACCAACTCCCGGAGTCCACCCAAACCCATATCCATTGTGTCGGTGATGCCATCCAACCTTCTCATCCTCTGTTGTCCCCTTCTCCTCCTGCCTTCAATCTTTCCCAGCATCAGGGTCTTTTCAAATGAGTCAGCTCTTCGCATCAGGTGGCCAAAGTATTGGGAGTTTCAGCTTCAACATCAGTCCTTCCAATGAACACCCAGGACTGACCTCCTTTAGAATGGACTAAGGTAAGGTAATAAGGAAAATGCACAGATTGAACTGGACATGTATATTGGGAAAAAATGGAAATGTTCAGACAGGGATAAAGGGACACGCATTGTAAGTTATTCTGGGCTAACACGTCACACAGGGGAGAACCGGGCATTTTGCTCTAGGCATGTTCACACTCTTTGGATATAGCTGGGTCCAAAAGACCCTGTCAGAATGAAATCCTTTGGGCATTTTTATGCACAATGATGTATGCAAAGGACATTTTGGTTCTTACTTCACACTAACTCGTTCCATTACAGCAGACTTTTGCTTGACACAAAATTCGTTTTGACTTTTTGCTTTAATGAAGATGTTACTTTTATGATTACAAAAGACCTAATTACTGTTTGTCATTACTCTCACCTAATTCCATTAGTAATCAACCAAACGTATTATTAATTAAAAGGCCATTAGCATAATGAATTGTAACAAAACAGCAGTTCAGATAATATGAGTTATTTAAAACATTCACAAGCTTAGAGAATGAGCCTTTTTAATTTTTTTTATTTTCATGTATTTTTATTAGTTGGAGGCTAATTGCTTTACAATATTGTAGTGGTTTTTGCCATACATTAACATGAATCAGCCACGGATTTACATGTGTTCCCCATCCTGATCCCCCCCTGCCGCCTCCCTCTCCATCCCATCCCTCTGGGTCTTCCCAGTGCACCAGCCCTGAGCACTTGTCTCATGCATCCAACCTGGGCTGGTGGTCTGTTTCACCCTTGATAGTATATTTGTTTCAATGCTGTTCTCTCAGAACATCTCACCCTGGCCTTCTCCCATAGAGTCCAAAAGTCTGTTCTGTACATCTGTGTCTCTTTTTCTGTTTTGCATATAGGGTTGTCATTACCATCTTTTTAAATTCCATATATATGCATTAGTATACTGTATTGGTCTGTATCTTTCTGACTAACTTCACTCTGTATGATAGGCTCCAGTTTCATCCATCTCATTAGGACTGATTCAAATGAATTCTTTTTAATGACTGAGTAATATTCCATTGTGTATATATACCACAGCTTCCTTATCCATTCATCTGCTGATGGGCATCTAGGTTGCTTCCATGTCCTGGCTATTATAAACAGTGCTGTGATGAACATTGGAGTGCACATGTCTCTTTCAGGTCTAGTTTCCTTGGTGTGTATGCCCAGGAGTGGGATTGCTGGGTCATATGGCAGTTCTATTTCCAGTTTTTTAAGAAATCTCCACACTGTTCTCCATAGTGGCTGTACTAGTTTGCATTCCCACCAACAGTGTAAGAGGGTTCCCTTTTCTCCACACCCTCTCCAGCATTTATTGCTTGTAGACTTTTGGATAGCAGCCATCCTGACTGGCGAGTAATGGTACCTCATTGTGGTTTTGATTTGCATTTCTCTGATAATGAGTGATGTTGAGCATCTTTTCATGTGTTTGTTAGCCATCTGTATGTCTTCTTTGGAGAAATGTCTGTTTAGTTCTTTGGCCCATTTTTTGATTGGGTCATTTATTTTTCTGGAATTGAGCTTCAAGAGTTGCTTGTATATTTTTGAGATTAATCCTTTGTCTGTTTCTTCATTTGCTATTATTTTCTCCCAATCTGAGGGCTGTCTTTTCACCTTACTTATAGTTTCCTTTGTTGTGCAAAAGCTTTTAAGTTTCATTAGGTCCCATTTGTTTATTTTTGCTTTTATTTCCAGTATTCTGGGAGGTGGGTCATAGAGGATCCTGCTGTGATTTATGTCAGAGAGTGTTTTGCCTATGTTCTCCTCTAGGAGTTTTATAGTTTCTGGTATTACATTTAGATCTTTAATCCATTTTGAGTTTATTTTTGTGTATGGTGTTAGAAGGTGTTCTAGTTTCATTCTTTTACAAGTGATTGACCAGTTTTCCCAGCACCACTTGTTAAATAGGTTGCCTTTTTTCCATTGTATATCCTTGCCTCTTTTGTCAAAGATAAGGTGTCCATAAGTTCATGGATTTATCTCTGGGCTTTTGATTCTGTTCCATTGATCTATATTTCTGTCTTTGTGACAGTACCATACTGTCTTGATGACTGTGGCTTTGTAGTAGAGCCTGAAGTCAGGCAGGTTGATTCTTCCAGTTCCATTCTTCTTTCTCAAGATTTCTTTGGCTATTCAAGGTTTTTTGTATTTCCATACAAATTTTGAAATTATTTGTTCTAGTTCTGTGAAAAATACCATTGGTAGCTTGATAGGGATTGCATTGAATCTATAGATTGCTTTGGGTAGTATAGCCATTTTCACAATATTGATTCTTCCAATCCATGAACATGGTATATTTCTCCATCTATTTGTGTCCTCTTTGATTTCTTTCATCAGTGTTTTATAGTTTTCTATATATAGGTCTTTCGTTTCTTTATGTAGACATACTCCTAAGTATTTTATTCTTTTTGTTGCAATGGTGAATGGTATTGTTTCCTTAATTTCTCTTTCTGTTTTCGAGAATGAGCCTTTTTTAGATAATCACTTATGAGCAGATAAGTCATGATTGACATCTGATTTTACCTGACAGAAAACGCCAAATCTCGTAACATTTCTAACCCCACCATCTCCATGCCATGAGTGATCCTTTATTAGCTTACACCCACAGATAATGTTCAATATATTTCTGGGATAAGTTTGCAAATTAATATACAATTTTACAAAAATGTTTTAAAAGTACACCACATTTACTATTAAGCTTCATTTACAAAGTGGTAAGTTATACCACCATTGTCTATCAGTAACTTTTAAGTCATTTAATTATTTTTATGAAATTGTTTTGTATGATGCTACCATCACTAGAAAAGATGATCCTGTCTGAGGAGTGGGTTGATGTTGGTAAGCACATTAAATTTTCCCAAAGACTCAGAAAACATGAAGTCTCAGTGCACAGAGCAGTGACTTCATCATCTGTGATGTATTTTTTATTACAATAAATCCCTCTTAGATTTTGCGAGAATAATAGCAGTGATGAACAAAGTATTGTATATATTGTGTGTAAATATACTTGAGTAATACATTATATACCAAGTCACACACAAAAATGTCACATTTGTGACAGCTGTTTGCAACTAATTGTCTTAATTCAATATTTTTGTTCATATTTATACACAGAAACTCACAAACATCATTTTGTTAGTTTCAGGACAACTGGAAAGAAAGAGCCTGAATATTTATTATCACGTATATTCACATAGTATTCACATAATTTGTGAATTCACATATATTCACATAATATTAGCCATTCTAGCAGCTTTTTCCTTCAGAATACTTTTTGCTCTTCTTTCAAGCATATTGCATGTTCCCATTTTTATATCTTCCACTTTTCTTTATTATTTTCTTTAAAAGTTATATACTTCTTAATTATATTGATTTGAATAGCTGAAACATTACTTTTTTGTAAAGTAAAATATATAACTGATATTTTTGAAGGACAGCTTTAAAGCTTAATTTAACTCCTAATATCTATTAGAAATTGCATTTATATTATAAATTAAACTTTCTTAATTATACATATATATATTGTAATATATAGTGGCATGGTAGGCTTATTTCAGAATTTTAACCCTTTAAAGAGCCATGTCAAAGTTTATTTCCCTACAGAAGAGGGGGTAGGTTAGTGTTTAAGGCTCAGGGATGATTTAATGAGGGTGAAAGTGTGTATTTTGCTCCTTAACTTTTGTGGCTCAGATGGTAAAGAATCCGTGTGCAATGCGGGAGATCTGGGTTCGATCCCTAAGTTGGGAAGATCCCCTGGAGAAGAGAAAGGTTACTCACTCCAGTATTCTGACCTGGAGAATTCCATGGACTTCATAGTCTGTGGGGTCTCAAAGAGTCGAACATGATTGAGGGACTTTCACTCACTCACTCGAAAGGAGAGAAAGGAATACAAATATGGAGGTTTATTTTCCAGCAAAACCAAATTTTTCTCCTCTTTTTAATGACAATATCAATGTGAGTGTGTCAAAATGCACTTGGCATTACAATGTTTATGTCAAAATAGCATACACCTTTAGGAAGTGTTGAGAGATAAATTCCAACCAGTAGATCGGAGCCAAATAGCATGTATCCTTGGAGTGCCTTGTCATGAATTCTGTAGATTAAGAGTCATTACTGGGGTGGTGCCAAGGGAATATGGTTGTGGAAGTGGTGTTTTGGGAGGACTAATTTATTCCACAGCTAGGATTTGTGTTTTAGTATCTACGTCGTGTCCAACTCTGTGTGACCCCATGGACTGTAGCCCGTCAGGCTCCTCTGTCCAAGGGATTCTCCAGGCAAGAATGCTGGAGTGGGTTGCCATTTCCTCCTTCAGGGACCTTCCCAACCCAGGGATCAGATCCAAGTCTGTTACATCTGCATTGGCAGGCAGATTCTCTACCACTGAGACACTGAGGAAGTATTAGGATAGTTTTGAGTTTGGAGAACATAAAGAAAAAGGTCAGTTAATCACCTATTATTATTATCCAGGATTAAAATAAGAAGTCATATAGGAGTGGAAATGAGAAGAGCGATTTCAAAGACAGAAAATATAGGATTATGAGAAGTATCGTATATCAGAGATGAAAAGCAACAAGGACTATTAAATATAGTATTCCAGTTTGTTTTCTATCATATTAAAAAAAATATTCAAATGTAGGCAACCCAAGGCTGGTAGAGTTAGTTGCTTAATGTGCTTGCCAGGAATTTTGGTTCACATCTGCTTTCCAGACAGAAAGAAAAGGAAAGGGGGGGAAAGTTAGAACAAGGAGCATTGGTGCCATTTATCAACAGAAGAAAATAATTAAGCAAACATTCTTCAGGTTTCCCCTTAGGTCTCATTTGTTAGAACTACATGTGTGCCCGCTGATTGCTGATTGCTGATTGCTGTGCCCACTGACCACACCAACCAGCTCCCTTGTCTCCTGGCTTCTGGAGGGGGTGGGGGGTGGGGGGTGGCCAGAACCACCAGGAACTGAGAGTTGGGAATGCTTACTTCCTTTCCTCTCCCAGCAGGGCCACAGTCTGCCAGTGAAGAAGTCAGCTTGCAGGGGCCACAGCCCACATCAAGTAGCCCTCTCCTACAGCTTGGCACTCATGGATACGGGCAATCTCCCTCCCCTCTTGCTCCTTTAAGTATCTCTCACTGATTTCTTTTGGATTTCCCAAGTTGTGCTAATGGTAAAGAATTCACCTGCCAATGCAGGAGACCCAGAAGATGCAGGTTCAATCCCTGGGTTGAGCAGATTCCCGGAGGAGGGCATGGCAACCCACTCCGGTATTCTTGCCAAGGAAATCCATGGACAGAGGAGCCTGTCAGGCTATAGTCCATAGGGTCACAAAGAGTTGGACACAACTGAACACACATGCACACGCAAACACACTGGTTTCTCTTAACCCAGCCCACACCTTTGTAAACAGTTCGTTCCTTTCTTTAATCACTGCTTTTGTGAGTGCTACTCGTTTCTTACTGAAACTCAGACTAATGTATGGGGACACAAATCAAATCAATTAGAAAAATCACTTCTGAATAAAACTGGGGAAAAAGAAATCAGTAGATCTTGAGTAGGAAGGTAGATAATAAAAAAAATAGCTGCTTAATAAAAACAAATTAAAAATTCTCAAACTTGCATGGAAAACATGACCTAAGAAAAATTTTAAGCAACCAATAAATTATTCTTATGTGAAGGTGAATGGCAGGCGTTATGAGTTTTAAAGGCTTGGATATAAAAGGGACCAGAAAATATGGCATCAGTGTGTTCATCCTTTTGACTGCAAGGAGATCAAACCAGTCCATCCTAAAGGAAATCAGTCCTGAATATTCATTGGAAGGACTGATGCTGAAGCTGAAATTCCAATACTTTGGCCACCTGATGTGAAGAACTGACTCATTGGAAAAGACCCTGACGCTAGGAAAGATTGAAGGCAGGAGGAGAAGGGGACGACAGAGGGTGAGGTGGTTGGATGGCATGACTAACTGAATGGACATGAGTTTGAGCAAGCTCCAGGAGTTGGTGATGGACAGGGAAGCCTGGCATGCTGCAGTCCATGGGGTCGCAAAGAGTTGGACACAACTGAGTGACTGAATCGAACTGAACTGTGTTCATCCTTTTAAAAATACTTAAAGTGTATATATTGTGGGGTTTGAAATCAGTTAATATATGTATAATTGAAACTAAATAAAATGTCAGAAATTTTCTGAAAAATCACATTTTACTTTTGTTCAAATAATATATCAAAACAAGGAAAGTTACTTTTGAAAAATCGTTCAGAAGTTAAGTATTTCCTGTACTGCTTGCCAGAAATTTCTGGGAGTTATAGTTGAATCTGATAATGAATAATAAAATGAATCACTTTGAAAAAGTAAATGATAGCCACAAAGTAGAATTTATCACAAAATATATCCTCTGAGACACCCAGGGAGAAAAAACAAATAAGAAATGGAAAGACAGGGTGTTCATCAAAAGCAAAAAATAAAAAATAAAATAAAAAAGAATAAATTGTAAGTAACAGAACTAGAACTAACCTGAATATTTAAGTTAGAACAATAGCTAGAAATAAGAAACTGATTAATGGGGGTCAAGCAGAAAATCCTATATTTCCTGCAAGTTTTGGTGACACTAAATAGCAGAGGTAACTTTAGAGGCAAATTAAAACAGGCAAGTGCAAATAAACTTCAAGGCAAAAGTCATTAAGTGGTACAGAATTAGTCATTTCTGGTAAGCAGAAAGAACTTTCCTAATATAATCAAATTTATACTGAAAGTCTTTTAGACAAATGAAACTGAAAGAAAAATGAAAATTCCAAACTGTTCAAACTTTAAAGAAGGCATTGACATAAATTCAGAGGCTGTAGGATATAGGTCGACTTCGGTCATGTAGCCTGCATATGTGCTAAGTTGTTCAGTCGTGTCCAACTCTTTTTGACCCCCATGGACTGTAGCCCACCAGGCTCCTCTGTCCATGGGTTTCTCCAGGCAAGAATACTGGAGTGGGTTGCCATTTCCTTCTTTTGGGGATCTTCCCCACCCACAGATCAAACCCATGTCTGTTATGTCTCCTGAATTAGCAGGCAGGTTCTTTACTGCTAATGCCACCTGGGAAGCCCCTCATCCCTGTCATATAGGCTTAACATGTGAAATTCTTAGAAGTGTGAATATTAATTTTATGTAATATGGATTATGTCTATACTATATAAGAATATGTGTGTTAACGAAATACATTTTTAATTTTTGTAACAGGACACTAGAAGAAAATACTTGTACTAAATGACCTCTAGCTCCCTTACAGGGAGCTAGAATCTTTTTTGTTGTTGTTCTATTCACAAACTGATGCCTCTATTGATAAGTTACTCCCTAAATGCACATGAGTGTTTTTCTTTTTCCTCTTTTTTTTTTTTTTAAACTGCATCATGTCTCTCAGGCCACTAGAGTACATCCGAAAAAAATTATTGCTTCAGTGGATCCTCACAGAATGTATTTTTGAGTCTTACTTCCTATATTATATTCTGGGCAACTGCCAGAAAATTACAAGACACTTTCCTTGTAGTATTTCATCATTTTAGGCATCCAGTCTTGGCTGAAAATCCAAAGAGAAAGTTAAAAAAAGGTCAAATTTCTTAACACTGAGGAATTTATAAAACTCTAGGTAAAAGTTAATTCCTACAACTCTCATAAGGGCACAGGCACAACAGTGATACCTTGATATATAGGCTGTTGGCAAAATAATTTGGTCTATTTTGAGTCTCATTTTTAATTAACCAACCAGGTTTTGTTGCTCTAAATGGTCCATTAAATAAAATGCATTAGAAAAAGTATTGAAAATCCTAACAAAAATCACTTTATAAAAATGTACCTTTTCATTATCTGCAGAACTTCCCTCGCCACTTATTTCCTGGGCAGAATTTTCTGTTTCTTAGCTTTGCAGTATTAGAATAAAAATATGCCAGAACAATGTATCTAAGTGTGGCAATTGCCATGAGCCACTGCAATTGTAAGGTCTCCTTCCAACAAAATCAAATACAAAATGAATCAAAAATTATGTAGTTATGTGTAATTATTGCATTGAAAATAAATTATTGTCATTGTTGTTTAGTCAGTAAGTCAAGTTTGACTCTTTTGAGACCTCCATGGACTCTAGGTTGCCAGGCTTCTCTGTCCATAGGATTTCCCAGGCAAGAATACCAGAGTGGGCTGTTGTTTCCTTCTCCAGGGGATATTCCCGACCTAGGGATGGAAACTGCATCTCATGCATTGCAAGCAGATTCTTTACCATTGAACCATCTGGGAAGCTCAAAATATTACACCATTCAGTTAATTTTCCCCTCTGATTTTCCTCTTCTGTTTGCATATTATTCTGAGATATGGAACTTGAGGGCAGTATGCTAAGTGAAATAAGTCAGAAAAAGACAAGTACTGAATGATTTCACTTATTTGTGGAATCTAGAAAGCAAAACAAAGTAAAACAAAGCTCATAGACACAAAGAACAGATTCGTGGTTGACAGAAGACAGAGAGATTAGGGGTGTGGATGAAATGGGTGAAAAGGATAAAGTGGTACAAACTTCCAGTTATAAAATAAGTAAGCATACTTATAAGTTATAATGGGTTCCAGTTATAAAATAAGTAAGGATGTGATGTACAGCCTGGGGACTATAGTCAATAATATTATATTGAAAATTTGAAAGTTGCTAAGAAAGTAAATTTTAAAATTTTTCATCATAATGCATATATATATACATATATACACACATATATAATTGCTTTTCTTCCTATTCTTTGTCTGAATATGATCCTGCTCTGTCAAAGGACTATGAAAGATCCAAACTCTTATTTGGGTTGTAAATAAATCACACAAATAAATTTACTTATTCTGTGTTCCAGATTTCAGGGATAAATGGAAATATCTTTGGCTGAAAGGCAGGCATAGATCGTATAAATATTAAGTGCTGACAAAGGCAGGTGCAATTTGTCTTAACAGCCCCATGGAGACAGCAGACGGCCTTGCTTAAAGAAACTCAGGAAACAGAAATGCTTCATGTAGAAGACTGCAGTTGCTCTGGGACTTGGAGAATAATTAGGAAATCTCTGGGTAGTAAAGGGGAGAAAGAGCACTTGTCCTTTTAACAAAATTCAAGAATTAAAAGGAGAACAAGTAAGAAACCTGGCAAACCCAAGTACAGCAACTGAGAGGTAGCTGCTTCTGTTAGTTGCCATGGAAGAAGCCACTTTTATCAGGATTGCTCTACCCCCAGCGGAATTAGTTGCCATGGAAGAACTCAGCTTCTATCAGGTTAGGCTACCTCTGATGATACACTGAGTTTTTTATTTGATTAACAGTATTTAAATAATAGTTGCTTCTTGATTATGTCAAGGCTGTTGTTAAATCTATTTGCAATTAGCTGATACTCTGATATATTGTGCCTAATGATTGTAAAAAGACATTTTTTCTTCTTTCTCTAATTAAAAAGCTGTCTAATCTTGATGGTTACCAAGTTATTTAAGAGGTTTGCCTACCTACTCGTTAAGTTGTAACCTCCCGAGGAGTCCTTATAAAGACATTAATTATACCATAAAAAGCTGTATTCAGTTTTAATTACATTAGCACATATTTCTTCCCCTGTCATTTTGCTGATAATCATCCCTGAAGTACAAGCAATCACCCAGTTATCTCGACATCTGGGAAAAACTACACATGGGAATACACCATTGGTGGTAAGTAGCGTAAGTAACATCAGCTGTTAGAAGAGATACCCCTCTGATCAGTGACTCACTCACGTGACAGATGAGTGCAGATTAGCGCTTCTCCCCCTGTGACAGAGTCAGTGCTTGTTCATCCTGTCGCTTTGCCATCTTGAAGTCCTTCACTTACAGTTGCAAGGATGAGAGAAAGAGAGAGAGAACACAAGGATTTTTGCAGGACATCATTTCTGTGATGTTCTGGACCATTTGCAGGCATGGTCCAAACCCAGTTACACTGCTCACACTCTCTATTTTATGGGAAGTTAAGGATGTTGAGAGATGTGGTCTGATCAGATTAATGAAATAGAATTGATGAACATCTAGCCAGTCTCCACCACACCTGCCTAAAGGATTGAGAGGAATAATCAATCCTTCTCCCTCTCTTTACACATGCACACATACACACGTACACACACACAAGAGAGAGAGTAATTTTGACAGTGGAGATAATGGAATGGGAGATTAGTGGTTCCAGAATTTATGTTAGAAGGGTTTAGAAGATGCATATTTCTTAGAAACAGGTGTCAGAGCTTTCATTCATACTATTTATTCAACAAACAAACTTTTAAAAACCCTTTGATGTGTCTTGAAGTTGAGGTTGGGAACTAGGTTAAACATTTTTGACTTGTTTATCAAACATCCTTTCTTAATCCTTTCCCCCTTTTCCTATCTCCCTAAGGAGATAGAATGATAAATTCTCCTATTTCTACACTCTCTTGGCTAAGAATGTTCACATGTTACATTTCTGTCCAATGAGACATAATAAAAAATTCTGCTAGAATATTCTTGAGAAGATTTTGCTTTCCCGGTGAAAGGATTGAAGCACCTGTCACCATCACTTTCTTGATCCCTTCTGCCCTGAGGGTGGATGTAATGTTTTGATACGGGCAGCCATTTTGTTACCATGAGAATATCAGAGTTGCCACCCTGGCACCATGGAACTGAATCACAACTGGTAACTACCTTTCTCTCAAGACTTTTTATTATCCTAGAAAAAATGAATCCATATTTATTAAGCATACTGCTTGCAATGAGTGTTTACGTGAAGCTGGAAGCATTCCTAGTTATGGAAAGTTCTTTACAAGTGGAGAAAGCAAGCTCAATATTTCAAGCCACGCCTTTGGTTCCCCCATTGTTTATGAAAACACCAATGGCATGGACCTGAGGCCTGACCCAGTGAGGTTATGAGAAATCTAAATGGGTTTAAAGACAAATTTTTAAATACCGACTCGATGGGCATGAGTTTGAGTAAACTCCGGGAGTTGGTGATGGACAGGGAGGCCTGGCGTGCTGCGATTCATGGGGTCACAAGGAGTTGGACACGACTGAGTGACTTAACTGAACTGAACTCTTTTGGTTTTCATGTTTCTCTCTTCATACATAACACTGTGATTTTGCATATTTAAATGGGCTATTGTTGTTTTTCAGTCACTAACTCATGTCTGACTCTTAACAATCTCATGGACTACAGCATGCCATGTTCCTCTGTCCTGCACTATCTTCCAGAATTTTCTCAAATCTATGTCCATTGAGTTGATGGTCTAAATTCTGGACTATTAACGAATCTATTAAAATTTAATTCATCTATAGTGAAAACAATGTGATTTCTGCTATCCAACATTGCTTAACATTTCCAAGTGTTCATCAGTTTGGATCTTAGATAACTAATTGCATGTTTATTTCTGTTGTTCAGTTGCTCAGTCCTATCTGTACAAACCGTGTCACATTAACTTGTGGTTATATACTGGATACTTGATGGTGTATGTGATTACTCATGTCACAGTATTCTTAATTATAAACAAATTCCATTAACTCAGACTTAACTTCTTCAGAATATGTGATACAATACAAAACTTAACTAGTCAAAATTTAACTTACCACCATCAGTAAATAAGAGGCACTTACGCAGCTAGTGGAAAATATTTTTTAAAAATGTTTCTCAAGAACTACATAAATTCAATGCCTAAGACATAAAACTTTAACAGAAGCAAACACTGATTATACTGGTGATTTGAAATCCTCATTACAGATGTCTTCATCAAACATCAAAATTGCTTAACCTAGTTCAAATTACTACCATGATTCCCAGTTTTCCCTTTAAAGTGTCACTGCAAACAGCAGAGGGAAGCAGATGTTGGCTGGGAGGAGGGAGGTTGAAGGGAGTCCTCCCTGCGTGTGTTCTGTGTAGCTTGATTTTACTGTTGTCTGCTACCAGATGGTGCTCCTTCACTGATAAAAGGAAATCCGGAGGACCAAAGGAAATCACCACTAATGAATGAATTAAGGTGGAAAAGGGAGAAGCAGGCTCCTCTGAAGTGCATTTACAGAAATACAATTGGTGAGAAAGAGGCTGTTTTCTGTGTGGCATTCAAAAACATCATTATCCTAGAAGAAAATCATCATATTTTTAAAGACTTCCTTTGAAAGAAAGAAAAAAAAAATCAACAAACATTTACAAAGAAAATACAATTATGGTACCTAAATGTGTATTTGATTGGGAACTAGAATACTACCTACTCTAAATATTTAGAAGTTCAGAAAATGGGAGGATCGATAAGAGAAATTTTTATGAAAGAAAGATAGTGCATATGTGGAACGTCAGAAAATGACTTGGTCTTTGAACAAAGGCTAAATATTGAAAAGATCTAAGTGCTTTGCACTTGATAATATTAAGCTTAACATACTTTACATTTTTACTTTCTAAGTAATTTAGACTGGACTTGCTTCATAATTTCCCCAAATATATGTATGTCCTTTTTCTAAGAGGGCTACTATTAGCAAAACTTTGTTTAAAAAATTAGGTATAATAGTAATTGTTCATTGAACTGCACCAGAAAAAAAGTAACTGTATAGATGGAAAAGATTAATAATGTATGGACTTAAACTAAATGGTAAAAGTACCTAAAAAGTACCTATTTTTGAACACATGGAAACACATGTATACTATTTAACATGTCCTTTGTATCTGTCATCTTTAGAAACACCTGACAGTGTGTATTAGTATTCTCATTTTACAGATGATGAAACTATGGCTCAAAAAGCTAAGTAATTTGCCCCAAGTCATGCTGCAAATAAATCAAATATTAAAATTCAGGAGTGCCGACTCCCAAGACCCAGACTACATAGTGCGGCTGAAACGTCACTGCACTGATGTGGATTGCATAACGCCTTCCCCCGTGCCAATCACGGTCTTCCTCTCTGCACTCAGAGCCATGATAGTATTGTAGCCCCATTTTATCCACGTAGCCTCCCACCAGCCTGCGAGTTCTTTGTGTCTACCTGAAAATCTGTGCCTAGGGTATATTATGTCAAAAAATATTTTAATGATGGTTATAAACAGCAAAACCCCAGGTTGTAGGGACAGGATCTTGGTTTTGAGCCAGAATGATATTTTGAGTTGAATTTAAAGCTCAGCTGAAGCACTTTTAATGATGTATTATTTTACTAAAACAAGGGTACCCTATTTATCTCTCAAATAACTGCACATAGTTTTTTTTTTTTTTCCCCATGCATAAAAGTTTCTCTCAGATGGAGAAAAATCACACTGCTGTAAAACCCATTTCTTCCCATCCCTTGATGGAAAGATTGATGTAGGAGAGAGATGGGGTCCAGGTTAAACAGTTAAAACTAGCCTTCTGTTTGCATTTCCTGAGACAAGAAATAGGTGGGTCCCAGTTGAGGCATTTATAATCAGCCTCCCATTTGCCTTCCAAATTGGAAGTAACAACAGAAACAGGGTAAAAAGCCAGTGCTTATCTCTCATAAACACCTTAAGGTAAGTCACGGTTAGGACAAAGAAGGTAAAAGCCTGTTTGAGTAAAAGGTTAAAGGATCTCCACTCACCCCTCTTTTGGAACAAGGGAGATGCTACACATGCGCAGAAATCCTCCTTGTGGGTCAAGGGTCAGGGGATAACGCCAGGTCGTAAGGAGGCATGCACCCCCAGAAGCCTTCACTTTGAGATCCATCTTGGTTGAGGCCGGCTTGTGCACCCCAAAGGAGTATCCCAGGACAGGTCAGATGTGGGAGGAGAAACCAGATAACTGGCCTGAAGGAAGACAAGCAGCCGGAAAAAGTGCCCTATATAAATGACTTAACCGCCTCTCTACAGCACTCCTCACCCTTTCTCTCCAGGTGTTGATCTCTGCCTTGCTTCTGTCTTAACTAAACAAACCGTTTCTCTCTGTGCTCTCCCGCTTGCTGTTGTGATATGTCTCTAATAGTAAAGTTTATACCTGTATTTATAGTTTCTGCCTCTGTGATAAGTGCATCTTTCACTGGGGGCAAAGACCAAGAAAAAAATAGCTTCTAGCCCCTAATCCTGGCTGGTCTGGTGCCAAGGATTCCTGGTGCTCACCCAGGTTCAATTCCTGGGCAGGGAATTAAGATCTCACTTTACACCACCTCCCACTGCTGCCTCGCTGAGATCACTATCAGGCAATCAAGATTTGACTGTTTCATATTAGAATTATTTCATATTATTCTGTAACTAGACAGATAAAAAGTCAGTATCTTACAAAAATCCATAAACAGTAAAAATGACATACATTTCAAGATTGGTTTCTGTGGGGACTTCCCAGGTGGCGCTAGTGGTAAAGAATCTGCCTATGTATCTTGAACATAGTTCAGACATATTAGACATAGAATTGAATTTAAGAATCAGAATGCTGAGCTCAAGTCCTGAATACTTCTAACCGTAAGACATAAAAAAAAAAAAAGAAAGAAACCTCTGAGTCGTTCTTTATTTTACCAGGAACGCATAATAATTTAAAACATTCCACCTGTTGTTCTAAGAGCTTTATGTATAACTTTACAATAACCTTATGGTAGGTTCCATTATTATAATCCTTGTCCTGTTGAGGAAACTGAGTCAGAGAGATGTTAAGTAACTGGCCTGAAGTCATTCATTGTAGAGACAGGATTTGAACTGAGGAAGTTTGGCTCCAACCAAATGGAAACGACTTCCTATTTCAATGTGAAGATTCATCTATCCTTTGCCTCAACAAACCTTTGCTTAATTCTTGAGACATGTATGGTCCCAGCCTTGGTCTCGAAGAGCAGTGATTCCAGAGGACAAAGATCTTTTATCACACACCTTATACACAGATGCCTTGTTTTATTGGGAACATACTTTGCAACCTGTGGATTCTGGTGGAAAGAAAAACAGGTATTAGTAACATATTTATAAATATTCAGATTATTTTTTAATTGTTTCTCTCAGTATTTTCTATGCTTTAAACCAAAATTCTGTTCCTCTATTCCAAAAATATATGTAAAGCAAGCATTACCAACATAAATAGTTTTAAAATGGAAGCTATTTGAACAAGTGGAGGAGCAGATTATTTGGAAAATTACTTCTTACAGTTCAATTTATTGGGATAGGTCTTGCATGTTTCCTGACAAGTGTATTTCCAGATAGTTATAATATGGTATAACAATATCAACTTTCTTTTTAACTGATTTTGAAAGTGAAATTGTTAGTCACACAGTCGTGTTCCACTCTTTTGCAAGCCCATGGACTGTAGCCCACCAGGCTGCTCTGTCCATGGAGTTCTCCAGGCAAGCATACTGGAGTGGGTTGCTATGCCCTCCTCCAGGGGCTCTTACCAACCCAGGGATGGAACTCTGGTCTTCTGCATTGCAGGCAGTTTCTTTACCATCTTTACCAGTTAGTAAGGAAGACTTACTAATTGACTCTAGTAAGTTTCTAAAAATGTGTCTTTATATTCAAAGGTAAATGCTAGTTTGTCTTTATCCACAACTGTTTTTGACAGGTTGAATTGAATAGATAGATTGTATTTCTAATGAAGTGACTGGTCTTTGGGTGGAGGGGGAGCGCTTCCAACCCCCTGTGGTGGCCCCACCTGGGGGGGGCTTTGTGCTGGTCACTGGTCTTCTCCCCAGGGGGTGACATTACCCAGTGGTGAATCCCACTGGCCCATAGCCCACACTCCTGTTGCCCCCAGCATTAGATGCTCTAATCTCCTCCCCCAAGCTAGAGTACCGTCAGGGTTGATTCCCATGGGAGGCTTCCAGCAGCACTTGGGACCTTTGGGAAAACTCTGCCTATATCTAGACTAAACGATCAGGGACCCCGTTTCCCCCTAGTCCTCCAGCCTAGTCATTCTCACTGATAAAGCTTCCATTTCAATCTTTAGTCATCTGTTCCTCTGTTTAGGAATGTGTTAGCCTGAAGGAGAACTAAGGTTTCATATTGAATGTTGCCAGTCAGCTGACTTCAGGGTTGAGGGATTCTTATATATTATTTGGGTGGGGATTCTTATATATTATTAGTATAATCACAAGGATCCTCAAAAGAGGATCAAAAGGGGCCGAGAGAGGAGGGAGTCATGAAGAGATGGCAATGTAAGAAGCATATGGCCCAAAGTCTCTACAGACGAAGAAATGAAGATATGAGTTAAAGAACAAGGGTGCCCTCTAGAAGTTTGAAAATCCATAGAAACGTGTTCTCCTCTGGAGACTCCAGAAAGAAGCACAGATCTACCCATAACTTTATTTCATCCTGTGAGACCTATGTTGGATTTCTGATCTCTGTAATTGAAAGATAGTAAATGTGTGTTGTCTTAAGCCACCAAGTTAATGGTAATTTGTTACGGCAGTCACAATGTCCTTATACATACATACACAATCAAACTTTTATGAAAGCACAAAGAAGCCTGTACCCAATCCTCCTGGGATTTTAGCGAATATTGTCCATAAGCAAGAGTCAATCACGAGCAGAAATTTTCTATCATTTTAGGTATGATTTTATTAAGATTTTCACAGTTATAAGCCTCCTTGCCATTATTTAGATTAAAAAATTTAAATTCAAGTGGTAGCAATTTATAGATGAGTAATTTTTGCATCTTATATATCTTCTGGTTTTCTACATGAGATGATTTTATGTACAAACTACATGAAAATAAAAGCAATTTGGGCACATCTTTTAAAAAATGTTTAAATAAACATTATGATTTAACAAACTCTGCTAAGAACTGTCAAAAGAAGTAAGAAATATGAACACTTTTTAATACTACGTGTGAAGTAGTTTCTCCTAGCGTGAAGTCAAAATATATTAGTGACTCAGCACCGTGACAGCCAGCACACTGGAGATTAGCTCTTTAAAGTACAGAGACAGACTAGGAAATTAATGGTATTTTGTCTCAGATTCAATCTAAATGTCTGCATAGAAAATACTGGAATAATATTTCCTAGCAGATAGTCACATTTTCAAATTTGGTAAGGAATGTTAATTTTACTTTAAAATCTCCCGTCTAGCTTTGCCAACTGATCAGGGTGCCAAAAACAGTTTTGCCCTGTACCAGAGTATTTGAATTTTTAAAATCATCTTACTTACTACTTCCATGCCTGGCAGGAAGTATTCACACATACTTACTTCAATGAATTTTGATTTTGTACGTTTGTGAAAAATGTCTTCCTGAGTAGTTCACAGTAAAGCATATGTCTGCAATGCAGGAGACCCAGGTTCGATCCCTGAGTCGGGAAGACCCCCTGGAGAAGGAAATGGCAACCCAGGCCACTATTCTTGCCTGGAGAATCTCATGGACAGAGGAGCCTGGCGGACCACGGTCCTTGGGGTCTAAAAGAGTCAGACATGACTGAGCGGCTAACACACACACACACACACACAACCACCAAACACAAATGTTTTGAATTTTATTTTTGAATATTTTGAATTTCATTTTTCATCAAATATCCATACCAGGGAAAAAGATGAACTCTGTTTCTTTTATCAAAGTGTAACTTTAATTAAATTTACAAGATTAATGGCCAAAACTCACTGATGATGAAGGCTTGAAGATAAATTTTTAAAATATAGAATCATCTACTTTATGTTAAAAGTGAATTCAGTAAGTTTACTGAATTTACTTCAGATTCTTGTCTTCCAATCCACTCAGGATACCTGTCTCTGAGACAGTCTTCTCTGAGTGCTATGAAATCAAAACTGAGGTTAACCTGTATGAGTGGCAATGTCATTTATCCAATCTAAATTAGATCAGTTAACAAGCAAAATGTAAGTTCATCTGTCACATGAAAAAACATTATTGACAAACAGAATTGATTCAAAATGTGTACCTAGCAGTTTGGTACAGGGATTGTTATTTCAACAACCATTATTTGGTGAAAGTTAAGGAACAACAAAAAGTGATAACTGTAAAAATATTTCCTATATTAATTACCTATATGCACAGTTTCAATGAAAAATGTTTATAGTTTTTGCAACAGTTTTATTTTCGTATCTATTTGATTGGCTTATTGAAATGTGGTCTTATGTCTTTTGAGTCTAATAATAAAATGGTTCTTATTTCATTTCTCTTTTATTTACCATTTTTCTAGAATTTTTTTTTTACATTTCATTCATATTGTGCTGGACAAAAACATAGATACCTGACAAATGGAAATTGAAAAGCAAAACTGTCCCTTACCACAGATGCTTTGGGAAACACTGCTATGAAATCCACCCTATACTTAAGATAAGGAAAATAAGCCAAAAGAAGATTAATGGTTTCTCACAGAAAAATCAAGTTGTATTATAGCTAGATGCCCAAAGAATGCTAATAAATATTAAACTGCAAAGTGGAATAGTCTCTAGCAGAGTTCTACAGTGTGTGTTGGCTCTTATCCCTATCTTGTTAAAAATTTGATTAATTTTTAACAGGAGAAAGACAGATAAAGGGCCCAGCTTTAAGATTTGTAGATGGCAGCAAGCTGGAAGTGATAACTAAAGCAATAGAAACAAAATCAAGAAAGGGGAAAAAGAAATGGTTTTGACCATCTGGTATGCTGTGTAGAAACTCAGACAAAAATTTATAGAAATTGAGCAGAAGTCTGGTACTTTTCAAAACTCAGTGGTATAATTTCAGAAAAGAGGAAACTTCCTTTGCAGTAGTTCCTTTAAAAAATCTGGAGATTTGGACGTGTATATACATTTTGATTAGCAGGATGAGATTCCTAAAAATGCTAACAGAGAAACGCTTGGTTTGCAGAATAGAAAGTTAATGCTAGATGTTATATTCCTCCACCCTCCTGGGTTAAAGGGCAATTTCAAACAGTATTTTTATTTCTGCCTTTGTCAGATGAAAAGGATATTGCCTTCCATCACAATCAGTTCTCAATTTGCCCAAGTCTTAAATCTATGGCCAAGGGGTTCATATGTAAAACCACACAACAGGCAAGGTCTAGTTCTTGCTTCTCAATTTTAAGTGAATATTTTTGCAGAGAAATTGTCTCATGATTGTTAACAATAGATAAATAATTTTACTATTAAAACATATCTGTCTATATCATGGGATAGTCTATGACATTTTTACCTCCTTTGGTAATGAGGCTTTAAAGAAATTCTCCCTGGAGAAGGAAATGGCAACCCACTCCAATATTCTTGCCTGGGAAATCTCATGGACAGAGGACCCTGGTGGGCAACAACAGTCCATGGGATTGCAAAAGAGTCAGACATGACTTAGTGACTAAACAACATAGTGTTTCATGTAGATGGACTCTTAAAAAAAAAGAAAGAAACTTAAAGAAATTTGGAGTGTGTACTAGGCAACTCCAAGGAATACCCACTTCCCTGCCTCCAGGTCCCCATTTCTCATCTGACGATAATCACAGTACTGCATTCCCTCTTTATGCTCATATTATTGGCTCTATTTTCACTCCTTCTTGAGTAAACAAGGTTCCATCTGTTTGATTACTTTTCTACTTAAAGAACATCCCCTTAGCCTTTCTTGTAGCTCACATGGGTTGATGATACATTTTATCAAGTTTTGTGCATAACATAATGTCTTTAATTTTTCCTGAGCTACCTGTTGATTGTATAGAGACTTCTGCGTTGAATGGTTGTTGTTTTCATTCAGCACTATAAAGACATTGGCTCAATATCCTCTAAATTCTATTTTTTTTAATTAATTTATTTTTTATTGAAGGATAATGCTTTACAGAATTTTGCTGTTTTCTCTCAAATCTCAACTCTATTGTTTTTAAAGTCAGGAGTTATTTGAATTATTTCCCAGTGTACACACGACACCACTTTGCTCTCACCGTATTTAGATGTTCTGTTGTCTTTGATTTATAGCATTTTTGACTGTGGTGTGTCTTGGCATAGTTTTCTTCACATTTAACATACTTGAGGTTTTCTGAGCTCACAGAATATAAATTTGTATCTTGCCACAAATTTGAGAACATGTCAGTTATTATTCTTTGAATATATTTTGTCCTATTTTTTCTCTCTTTATAGGACTCCAAATATGTGTATTTTATTGCTTCCAAATATTACTAATATCTTCTTTAGTCTTTAAATAATTTCTATGGATCTGTCAAGCTCACAGTGTTTGCTATATCCATTTTGCTGTATCACCATCAAGCATTTTTATTATTTTTTTAAAGATTTCAAATATTGTGCTTTTCAGCTATGGAATTTTCCTTTTTATTTTATATTTCTCAATGGAAATATTCTATTTTTTAGCTATTGCAAATTAAGCTTCCTTTATGCCATGGAGCATGGTTATAACAGCTGCTTTAAAATCTTAGTCTGTTAATTCAAAAATCTGTGTCTTCTAGGAGTCAGTCTCAAAAAATTATCTTTAATTTCAAATATAGGTCCCATTTCTCTGTTTCTTTATATGTTGTGTGATTTTAAACTGTGTCCTGTGTGCTATGAAAAGCATTTTGTTGGAGAATTTGTATTCTGTTATTTTACCCTAAAGAGACATTTTTATTTTGTTGTGTTTTTAATAGGCAACTAGTTCAGTTGTTCTCAAAATGAAAACTCAGTCTTTTGAGTAGCAGGTATTAAAATTAAAAGCAAAATGAAGACCAGACTTGAGAATTTCCTGAGAAGACAAAACCATTTAAGTCGTATAAGCAAAACTAAGTCTATTTCATGAGCACAAAAGAAAAAGCTTAGGTTATTTCTTACAAATGCATCTGATAATCATAAAAGAAACTTAAGTTATCTTCCTAAAAACAGTATGAAGTAATCACTTTTAAGCAATCCTTTGCCCTCCAGAAACCTCCATTGTAATCTCTCCAAAGGGTAAACAACTTCTTTGTTTTTCCTTTATAAGTCATCCTTGTAACTTAATGAAGCCCCTTTTGAAAGCTCCTGGTTTGCAAATGTATATGCATGATAATATAAGTAATGCTCAAAATTCTCCAAGCCAGACTTCAACAATACATGAACCATGAACTTCCAGATGTTCAAGCTGGACTTAGAAAAGGCGGAGGAACCAGAGATCAAATTGCCAACATCTGCTGGATCATCGAAAAAACAAGAGAGTTCCAGAAAAAACATCTATTTCTGCTTTATTGGCTATGCCAAAGCCTTTGACTGTGTGGATCACAGTAAACTGTGGAAAATTCTGAAAGAGATGGGAATACGAGACCACCTGACCTGTCTCTTGAGAAACCTGTATGCAGGTCAGGAAGCAACAGTTAGAACTGGACATGGAACAACAGATGGGTTCCAAATAGGAAAAGGAGTATATCAAGGCTGTATACTGTCACCCTACTTATTTAAAATATATGCAGAGGACATCATGAGAAACGCTGGGCTGGATGAAGCACAACCTGGAATCAAGGCTGCCGGGAGAAATATCAATAACCTCAGATATGCAGATGACATCACTCTTATGGCAGAAAGCAAAGAAGAACTAAAGAGCCTCTTGATGAAAGTGAAAGAGGAGAGTCAAAAAGTTGGCTTAAAGCTCAACATTCAGAAAGCAAAGATCATGGCATCTGGTCCCATCACTTCATGACAAATAATGGGGAAACAGTGGAAACAGTGAGAGACTTTATTTTGGGGGACTCCAAAATCACTGCAGATGGTGATTGCAGCCATGAAATTAAAAGACACTTACTCCTTGGAAGAAAAGTTACGACCAACCTAGACAGCATATTAAAAAGCAGAGATGTTACTTTGCCAACAAAACTAGTCAAGGCTATGATTTTTCCAGTAGTCATATGGATGTGAGAGCTGGACTATAAAGAAAACTGAGCACCGAAAAATCGATGCTTTTGAACTGTGGTGTTAGAGGAGACTCTTGAGAGTCCCTTGGGCTGCAAGGAGATTCAACCAGTCCATCCTAAAGGAAATCAGTCTTGACTATTCATTGGAAGGACTGATGAAGCTGAAACTCCAATACTTTGGCCACCTGATGCAGAGAACTGGCTCACTTGAAAAGACCCTGATGCTGGGAAAGACTGAAGGCAGGAGTAGAAGGGAAAGACAGAGGATGAGATGGTTGGATGGCATCAGTGACTCAACGGACATGCATTTGAGTAAGGTCAGGGAGTTGGTGATGGACAGGGAAGCCTGGTGTGCTGCAGTTCATGGGGTCGCAAGGAGTTGGACGTGACTGAGCGACTGAACTGAACTGAAGTGATGCATGATAAGTTCTTACTAAAGACTGTTTATTGATTTAATGGTTTTAATTCTGCTAATTTTTGGACTTTTGACAGATTGAATCTTAGATTGGTTATTTTATCTTTATGTTTAAGCCAAGACTCTGCCCTTAGCTCTCATGGTTTAGGGATAGGCCAGGTATTTAGGGGCAGTGGTAAAGATTTCACCTGCCAAAGCAGGGGACCCAGGTTTGAGTCCTGGGTCAGGAAGATCCTCTAGAGGCAGAAAAGGCAACCCACTCCAGTATTCTTGCCTGGGAAATGCCATGGACAGAGTAGCCTGGTGGGCTACAGTCCATGGGGTCACCAAAGAGTCGGACATGAGGGAGCACACACTCAAAGATACTTAGGCAGAGCTTGTGCATGGGGTTTGTGCCCCCAGTCTCTGGTACTCGCCTTTTCCAGTTTCTTCTTTCACCGGAAAATGGCCTTTTCTAGTCTGTTGGCATTTTAGCTTCCATTTATGCTGCAGGCAAAGCCTACCTCCAAGCTAGAAGTGGTAAAATAAGAAAATCACTAGTGCCTCTTCCTTTTTCCAATAGTGAAATTCTTTCAGATTTCTGCTAATTTTTGGATCACTCTCCAGTGTCTTCTATTAGTTGTGTGTGCATGTGTGTTTATTATTTATTTTAAAAAGTTTTCTCTAGAGTTAAATGCTGCTGTCTGTGGGAGGGTTGAAGCAATCTTGGTTTCTTTGGTCCTTAACCAAAAGTGAACTCAGGCATGTGAATATTGAGTGTTAGAAAGTCTTTTCCTGTACCCAGGTTGAAGAAAATATTCTAAAGTAATCAGATAACTCTAACTAGGTGACATTGATACTAATGTTTTCGCCAGTATTTATTATCTCCAATTCTCATTACTGTTTAATTTTTTTGTTACTGATTCAATCTTCTTACTCATTATTGGTCTTTTCAGATTTATATTTCTTCATGATTCAGTCTTAGCAGGATGCATGTTTTTAGCAATAAATCTAATTTTTCTAGGATGTCCAGTTGATTGGTGTATAATTGTTTATCATAATATCTTAAGAACCTTTGTATTTATGTGGTATTAATTTTTATTTCTCTCCTTTTACTTCTGCCTTTATTTTTGAGTCCTCTCTCTGTTTTTCTTGGTAAACCATCCTACAGTTTTTCACAATTTTGTTTATCTTTTTGAAGAATGAACACTTAGTTTTATTAATCATTTCTATTGTTTTTCTATTCTCTATTTCATTTATTTCTATACTAATCTTTATTATTTGCTTTCTTCTGTTAAATTTTGGCTTAATTTGTTCCTTTTCCTAGCCCCTTGAAATATGCTGTGGGGTTGTTTATTTGAGATCTGTTCTCTTAATGCAGTCACTCATAGTTATTAATATAACCTTTCCTCATAGAACTACTTTTGCTGCATCCCATGAGTTTTTTATATATTGTGTTCCATCTCGGTTTGTCTCAAGATATTTTTTGATATCTCTTTTGATTTTTTCTTTGGCCAATGGGTCTTTCAAGAGTGCATGCTTTAATATCCGGATATTTATGGATTTTCCTGTTACTGATTTTCACTGATTAGTTCACCTTTGCACATGTGCAGAGCTACTGTGTGGACTGTCCACTCAGGTATCGCTGGAAGCAGGAATGCAGTCTGCGGAGATTTGAACACTGGTTGCTCTTAAGTCCCGTCCCTCTTCTCCATTTCCCCAGCTACTTAGCTCCCTGGATTCTTCCAGGGACCCCATGAGGTGAGACCAGAGGGGGCCCCCTGGGAAGTCCCCTGCAATGACGGGGAAGCTGGATATCCACCTTAGGTGTTCTTCCCCACTGGACTGGGTCAGGTGGTTTTCTGGCCATCTTGTATCTCTATTTCCTGAAATAATCTGAATCAGATTCCTTGGTGATTGCCGATTTCTTTCCTGAAGGAGCCCAGGGCATTTGTGAACATGAAGTGACCTGTAACGGATACCTCTTTTCAAAATCTGAAAGTAGAGAGCCCTTAAAAGTTGGTCCAGCATGGCCCTCAAAACAATTACTTGTTCAAGAAAGGACGAGAAAATACTTGAAATAACATTCCCCTGGGAGGGGATTTTAGGCTGGTATCCAGTCTCTATAAAAATGTCTAATGGTTTTTGCAAGGATGGGGTGGAAGGTAGGAGTGATTTCTGCATAGTATCAATACATACCTAATGTAGGCAAATTTTCTAGACCCAAGAACAGTGGTCCAGTAGTTGTGCTTTCAAGAATAAAATTAAGGAAAAAAAGGTGGGTGGGTGAGGTGAATTAAAATGAACCAGCCTTTTGTGCATGGGTCACTAACGTGAACTCTGCAGAAACAATATAAGCATGTGATTCTAGCCTCTGTAGAAAAGCGTCATTTGTTGCATTGGACAGGCCCAGTCATCTACAGTGATACATTATACCAGTGGGAAACAGGGGAAGTATTGGTCACATGGGATTAAAGCTCTTTCTTGATTTATGTTTGGAAGTAGTCCTAAACCTTCTGATTAAATCCCAAGGAATTTTAGACTTTTTCCCCGGTATTTTTTTAAAATTTATTTAGTACTGGGAGGACAGGCCTTAAGTAGAAATAATTTGGAGGCCAAGATACAAACTGTAAAAGAAAAGGAAAGTGACAGTATTTGTACTTTGAATTAGTGAAACTGATTTTCTGCTTTATTGCTTTTAACTTCTGTCTCTTTTAAAGTTGTAATCATTGTTTGCTTATATATAAGTAAAATCTTTTCTATACTAAAGATATTGAATCTTTACTTGTTTGTGATAAAATCTTATTTTCTAATTGGTGCTTTTTTAAATGCTGTTTTTGTTAGTTCATTTTTTGATATAGGGCAGAGCAAAGCTGTACTGCTTAAAACCCTCTTACTGTAATAAATCCAGTTTGTTCTTGGTGGTTTTTGGCTGGTGGACATTGAAAAAAATTAATGGGGCATATAATTAAATATTAGAAAAGAAAAACAACTGATGTTAGATAAATAAAGGAAATACATAAGATTAGGAGCTGGGTATGCAATAGCAATTAAACATAAAATATTAGGTAAGAACAAAAAAGCTAAAAATTAGTCATTGTAAAGGACCTTCAATTTATATTACTAGTAGAAAATATAAATAGGGCTTCCCTGGTAGCTCAGTCAGTAAAGAATCTGCCTGCAATGCAGGAGACCAGGGTTCAATCCCTGGGTCAGGAAGATCCCTTGGAGAAGGAAATGGCAACCTGCTCCAGTATTTTGCCTGGAGAATTCCATGGACAGAGGAGCCTGGCGGGCTACCTTCTATGGGGTCCCTGGCGGGCTACAGTCCATGGGGTCTCAAAGAGTTGGATATGACTTAGCGACTAAACCACCACCAATATAGAAGGTAATTTAACTATATGGCCTATTATTGTCAATATCCACCAGCCAAAAGCATCAGGAACATAAAGAAATAAGTCACACATACTCAGTATTAGGGAGAGAAAATACACGTGTGGGAGATGGATAATTAGAAATGCAAATTAGGTAATTTGCATTTTAAGGAAATTTAGCTCAATAAATGTGAAAAATTAAAAGAACAGTACAGATTCCTTAAAAACATAATTTGCCAAAATAGGCTTCAAAATAAATTCATGAGGTAAATAAAATAACCCTACAACCACCAAATAAAATTTTATATTTAGTTAAAGTGTTCCTACAAAGAAAACAGAATGCTCAGATAATTTTACAAATAAGTTCTAATAAACATTCTTGTATCAGGTCATTTCAATCCCATGCAAGCTCATCTAGAGAATATAAAAATAGAACATCATCAACTTACTTTGTGTGACAAGTTTGTTGACTTCAAAATTAGACAAGTATATCATGAGAAAATCACAATTACAAATGTTGATATAAACATCTTAATTATTAATAAGCTCAATTCAGCCACAAATATAAATAGAATAAATCATTCCCAGTCTGGTTTCATCATAGCAAGCCAAATTTGGTTTAATCTCAAAAGAAAAAAATGTTTTCACAAAATACATTGCATTAACAGATTAGGGCAAAGAAACATATGATTATCACAATAAATACAGCAAAAGCATGAATAAATCTCATCATGCATTGATGATAAAAAGGCAATTATCAACTGGCAATAGAAGGGAGTACCACATCCTGATAAAGGGAATCTATGAAATACACACAGCATCCATTCATTTGCTCAGTGGTGAAATGCACAATTACTCCATTCACATTAGAAACAGTACAAGAATATTCACATTGCCAGATCCAGTCAGTACTTTACAGGACGTCCTAACAAATCCAGTAAGAACATTAAAAAATTATAAAATTAAAAGGAAGGAAATGTATTCTATCAATTACAGATTACAAAATCATCTCATATAAGTATTTCAAAAAAATTTACAGGTAAATTATTAAATTAGTAAGTTCCCTGATACAATATAAATACACAAAAGTCAACTGTATTTTCTACATACTACCATCAGTTAGGACATATCATTAAACATAAATATGATCCACTGTAATATATAAAGTGCTCATACTTAAATCTATCAAAGGATTAACAAACGTTATATAAAAGGAGAGATATACATGCTTATGAATTGGGATTAATTAAAGAGGTCAATTCTCTCAAAATTGATGTAACGCATTTACAATAACATGTATTGTTCTTTGTTTGCTTGCTTTGAGGATCTATGCAAACTAATTCTAAAATGCATATGGAAGAACAAAGTCTTAAGAAATAGAAAAAAGAAAATAAGAAGACTTGCCTTGCCAGATTTCAAGGCCAACAAAAAGACTGCAGTAATTAAGACAGTGCAGTATTGTCATCGGGTAATCAAATTTGCCAGTGGAGTACAGTAGAGAACTCAGAAATCAGCTCACACAAAATGTAAGGACTTGATATGCAGTGGAAATGGCATTGAAGATTAGTGGAAGGGAGAGGGTACTGAACCCTTTCAGTCTAGGACAGCAGGTTATTCATACAGGGAAAAAAAAAACACCTCAGAATGGATTTAACAATTAATGTAAAGCAGATTAAATGGAGAGGGAAATGGCAACTCAGTCCAGTATTCTTGCCTGGGAAATCCCAGGAAATTTCATGAACAGAGTTGCCTAGTGGGCTACAGTCCCCAGGATCCCAAAGAGTCGGACTTGACTGACCAACTAAATACGCAGATTAAGTATTTAAATATAAAAGGCAAAATGTGTGGCAGGGAGACTCTAAAATAAGCTCTCCATCTCCTGGTAGTGCTCTCCTTGTGGAAACCCTTTCCCCTGGGTGTAGGGGTAAGGGGACCTCAGACTAGCTTCTAACCAAAACTGCCTGGGTGTCGCTTCCAAGATGATGATAGCGTGTTAGCAGTTTCTCTATAGATTCTCTCATCCTGACTTCATGAAGTTAACTGCCAATGGAGAAGCTCACATGGCAAGTGATTCAAGGTCTCCTGCCAACAGGCAGAAAAGAACTGAGGCTTTTAGTCCAATAGCCCACAAAGAATGCAGTCTTGCCAACAATCACATGAGCTGGGAAGTGGGTGCTTCTCAGATGAGATCCCAGTCCCAGCAACGTCACTGCAGCCACATGTACGAGCAGACTGACCAAGTTCAGCCAGGCATGGATTCCCGACCCACGGAAACTGTGAGACAATGAATGTGTGCTGTTCTAAGCCGTTACACGTGTGGTAATATTGCTTGGCAGCAATTGATAATGATAGGAAAATACAGGAGAACTTTTTCAGTGCCAAGACACTAAGATTCTTTGATAAGATGTAAAAAAGTATAAGTAATAAAGAGAAATTATTTGTAAACATATTTTGTCTACATTCAAATTAAGAACACCTGCATATCAAAATGTCATAAAAGTCATAGTACAAAGATCATAAAAATATAAGCCAAGAAGTTATTCACAGCAAGTATAACCAAAAAAGGGTTAGTACTATTAACATACAGTAAATGTCAATGAATCAATGAGAAAAAAATGAATGCCATGGGAAAATGGAACAAAGACAGGAGCATGATTTCTTTTCACAAAAGAAGAAACACAAATGGGAAAAATAAGGAATACTGTGTGTGTGTGTACACTAGTGCATGTGCTGCACATGTGTTCTATGTTACTAACAGAACTGAAAAAAAAATAGCACTCTTTTATCCCACTAGACAGAAAAATATTTAAAAGTATGAAAATGCCAAGTACAGGAGAAGCTGTGGAGCAACACAAGCTTTTCAACAATTGCTAGAGTGTCAACTTGTACAAACAATCTGTGAAAATAATAATTTGGTATCAAGAATACTTGAGGATGCGCTTTAAGCCCTCAATATATACACTAGGCTGCAGTGTGGCTGGGTGGGAAGGTTTCTGGGTACCGAAAAAAAAAACACAATGACAAAATTCTTGCATTAACATATGTGCATTATATAGCATATATAAAGTTTTATGTGTAATGCTTAAAATTATAAAAATTAAAAATATTCCCCAAATCCAACAAGATGAAAGATTAACAAAGTATGCTTTCTGGACAGTAGTCTATACTGGAACCCATCATGTTGGAAATAAGTGCTCTCTACCTACAAACATCAACATGCATTAGACAAAATTTTGAGTGAAGAAAAGCAAGCTGTGTAAGAATGTATGCAGTATGTTACTGGTTTACATAATGTATAAAAACATGCAAAAATGCACAATGTGTTGATAAATATAGAGACATATGTGGTGGAGCTATAAAGAGCACAGGAATGGTAAACACAAAATCTAGGATAGTTGTTACCTCTGGGGTCGCTGGTAAGGGCAGGAGGATGCGGTAATGGAAGGTCAGAGGTATAGGCTCTGTACCACAGGGTAGGGTGTGAGTATAGGAGTTCTGACTCAGTCCCAGCTCTGGTCACAGAGACTTATCAGTATCAGAGAAGAGGGCTTCTGATAGGGTCAGCACATCTTTTCAGTGTCCACATACTAGCATAACCTATCCATCATACCTACAGTTGGAGAAGTGGGGGCAGCAGGCCTGACATGTGCAAGGCTCAGCAAAACAGCGCCTTCTGTTTGCAGATGGTGAGCCTCAGCCAGGGTTTGGATGGTAGTATCCAGGGAAAACCACTCACAGAAGAGGAACTCCTGTCCTCAGTGGGATGAACCCTGTGATCGTAGGTGTGTGGCAGAGGCACGTGCTGTCCCGGGCTCCTTGCTAGAAGGCTGAGGTTCCAACTGGAGGCTCTGGAACTGCTCCTGGGTTGTGATCTACAGCCACAGAAGAGAAAGAACATCCATACTTACAAAGCAGCAGGCAGATGATAACGTATTGTAGAACTTAACCCTGAGCCAAAGAATGTGTGTGAAGGATGTGGGCATTAAGTGTTCTGTAAAGAGATCATTTTCTATTCATAAAACCATTTGTTACATACGGTGTCAAGGTATATAATCATGACATGTGTAACTTGGATATGCTACCTCAGATTGTTGTTGCTTAGTTGCTAAGTCGTGTCTGACTCTTTTGCAACCCTATGGGCTGTGGCCAAACAGGGTCCTCAGTCCATGGGATTTCCCAGGCAAGAATGCTGGAGTGGGTTGCCATTTCCTTCTCTAAAGGATCGTCCTAACCCAGGGACTGAACCTGCATCTCCTGCATTAGCAGCCACCAGGTCGGTCCTCACTTATTCCATCATAGCCAGTGGAGTAAATGTCATGTTCACACATAGTCTTCCAACACTCCCAGCTTTTAAGCATATTTCATAATAAATAAATGAAAACATTAAAATAGGAAAAATACATTGATTATGATGCATAAGATCACAATAATGTATCCACTGAATGAAGGTATGAACATAAAATTATGATAAATGTTATACAAATAGCTCTTGTAACATGATATAAAACTTTAAGTAATAGCATCATACTTAAATTCAATAGGCTTCCTTGATGGCTCAGAGGGTAAATAATTCTGCTGCAGTGCAAGAGACATAAGAGACACAGGTTCGATCTCTGGGTCGGGAAGATCCCATGGAGGAGGAAATGTCAACCCCCTCCAGTACTCTTGCCTGAAAAATCCCCTGGACAGAGGAGCCTGTCGGCTACAGTCCATGGGGTTGCAAAGAATTAGACACAACTGGGCAACTAAACATAAACTTAAAAGAGTCTCTATCTTCATAAAACTCAGAAGGAAATACAATATTCTCTGTAATAACTCAAACCATGACTCTAGAAATAAAGCACTGAAGTAAGTGAAAATTTGAATGACTTTTTCTTAAAATGTGAACATGAAAAAAGCTCCAAATTATTTCCAAATTAATATATTAATTGCATACTTGTGATTTTACATGTTTTTACAACTCAGTTGATATATGAAACATTAAAATAAGTGTCTAACTGGTCTATATGCCAACTATGTAGGCTCAACTGGGGACATTTTAATATTTTCTTCTTGGGAGAATGGTGCCTTCTGTTATATATGGGTTTGATAGAAAATGAATTGGAGGTGATCACAAAGAGGAAACAAGTATCATTCTATTAATTTTCACGTGTGACTTTATTTAATCCTTACATCAACTTGGGGGGAGTTTTACAGATGGGGAAATGGTGATTTCAAATTAAGAAAACTGCCCAACACCTCACAGTTGGTCATTATTTATTGACCTAGGGATTTGTATTCAAATTTTATCAAATTTCAAAGTTCATATAACATACAAAGTGCTGTTAATATAGCATTTTTAATAGAAATCTCCCTCTCCAAATTAACCAAGGAAATGGGAGAAAGGCATAAACATAGCTTGTGAAAAACCCATGAGTACAACATGTTGATTATACACAGAAAACCTTATACCTCATATGATAATGGAATCCTGCCAGATTTTCCTGTGGATGCCCAAGAAAGTCCTGGAACAGGAAATGGCAACCCACTCCAGTACTGCCTGGAGAATCCCATGGACAGAGGAGCCTGACAGGCAGTAGTCCATGGTGTTGCAAAGAGTCGGACACGACTGAGTGACTGACTGAGCATAAAAGCAAGTACCTTTTAGTAATGGGGGTTTTGTTCAATAATTATAAACTCAAAATTTATAGTTAATTTTGAGTAAAAGATAAAGTATAACTGAATGCATGTACATTTCAGTTTATTTTGGTCAATCTAAAGAAAACTAACACAAGTTCCTGGGCGCACATAAGCCCACTGTGAGTGTGATATGCTTGAGTTAACACTGAATTGGCCAGGACACCCAGGTTAATGTCTGGAATAAAAATGAAGAGCAGAACCCACCTATTTCACTGTGTAGGGTTAACTTTTATTAACTGTACTCTTTATATGCAGTTGTCTTTTCATGGGTGTTTTATGGAAGCAATTTCATCACTTTTTGGTTCTATTGTGTTCTTGTAAATCTCCCTTCAAAGTTTTGTGAAATACTGCATTAAGGCATCAAGTTAAAATGGCTCAACATAGTTTAAAAAGCCTTATTTTAAAATTCCAGAAACTTTAAACAAATATATAAAACAAAATTAATCTTTTGGAACATGGCAAAGAAATAAATGAATACTTAAAACAATAAATAAACACTAATAAAGTTGGGCAGTTATCTTTCATTGCAGTAGAACAAACTTTGGAAGCATTATTTCCATTATGCAATGAATAAGGTAAGAAGTGCCTTATGCATTGTCCGTAGAGGGATGTCAGATTTTAATGCAGGGATTAGACATTTCTGTGTTGTTCATTTACTCATGAAGTGAGAAAAGTAACAGTGATGGGAGCTGAATTAACTTCCAAAAGAATGGAGAGCACAATGGATGTTCTGTGTGTATGAATATCTGCTTCCTTAAATCACTGGGATCATGGTATATACTCCTTGCTTGGAAACAGCGAGGGAGACAGTATATAGGAAAACACCACACTACCTAGGAAGCTGTAAAACCTGACACTTAGATGAAATTCAACACCAGTGTTAATACCCTTGAAAGAAAAAATTCATTTCATCTCAAGAGTCACAGCAATACAGAAATAGTTTAAAGAAATAAGACAGAGCAACTGCAATGTACTATAGAAAGGATTTGCTCAGATTACAATCTATCCTTCTTTCTGAAGTTTTAGCTATAATAAGATTTCAAAGAGATTCTTAAATAGTTAATACAATAATGAGCTCAATTGTTAGAGGAACAGTTCTCCTTATGCACCTTACTTTGTGTTCAGATTTAGGTTCAGAGTTCCTTCCTTCCATTTGTCATTTCTTCCTTCACTCCTTCCCTTCCTTCTGACATTATTTCCATAGTAGGGACAAGAACAGTTTATTTTCCCCCCAAATGAATTACTTTTAAAGATATTTGGTTGACTGTCAGCTCCATAGGTTTTGTTCACTGCTGCCTTCTCAGGATTGGCCTCTGGCGGTAATCGCTACCAGCATGCCCTTCCTCTCCTTCTCCTCTGGATGAACTCCTACTAGCTCTGAAGTCTCTGGAGAGACCACCAGTTCTTCACAGGGCAGGCACAGAGTCAACTCATATTTTTTTGTCTTCTTTCCTCCTGCAAATCAATACCTTGATGGTAGATACCCCAAAACTACTGTGAATTGATAGCTGAACTGTAAACCTGCTCCAAATGCCTTCACAAAAACAGGTTCCCTGCAAAGAGAATATGGGCTTCAGATGCATCTGTAAAATCAACACCAGTGAATTGCTGTGAAGATTGTAACGATGTACATGAAAACCTTATAGTTCTGTGCAGCACATACTAATGTGCAGACTAATTTATAATAGATCCTTCTCTATCTTTAAAAACAAAAGTCTCCAATATACTGACCTTTGGCACCATCTATCTACTAGAATGACTCAAGGGACCTGCACTAACCTTCCTTTCATAGATCTCCTGCTCGAATGGAGATTCCACCAATGGTAGGAGGGGCAATTGTGGATGTTCTTGCTACTTAGTAAGTTAGGACAAAGTACAGAGAAGAGTGAAACGGACTGAAGGCAGGACTTAAAATTAACTTATAGGACTGGAGTCATGGCTTGTCCATCACTGAAGGGTGCAAGTTAAGTGGCTGAAATCATGGGACTGCGTTTCCCAACTCTGCTTTCTCAGCTCCAAACAAAATCCTAGCACAGGTACCCAAAGACCTAAAGAGAGGGCTATTATAAATTATCCCAACCATAGCCAAGTTGCTTTTAGCTTTTTATTAACAGAGGAGTCATGTTATACATATAGTTGGAATAATCTGGGCTATGATCTCCAGTTAGGGTTTTCTTCACCGTGTAACTGGTTAGACGTGAAAGAAAAATGAAAATGAAGAACAAAAGCAAGACACCCAGCTAAGGTTCGGAAGCCTTCTCCAAACCTATCTTTGGAAATGGAGCTAAACATGTTACTTGGACTAAACACAACAGAAGCTCATGTAAATTACAGCTCAAGCATTTACAAGTTAGCTAGAGAATGTGAGAATCTGTTTTAAGTTCCTCCCATTCTTTGTGCAAAATAAAAAATAAAAATCAGTCTAGTTCTTAAAATGTTATTTGAATTTTTATGCCAACATGAAGGGAAATAATACTAGTCAAGTAGGGAAAACACTGCCCTAGCAGCTATTTTTAGACATACTTTGGTCTATATTTAAACAAGCAGTAGATAGCCCACACATGTATATTAAATTCCTAGATCTGTCTTAGAATATTAGGCTTCCTTACCTCTGTAAGTGGTGTTATAACATATTGTCTTCTACTTACACTCTTCACTAGTGACATTTTTCTAATTATGATCAGAATTAAGTCAGATTTTAAAACCATTGTCCATGTTTACTTATAGATAACTGAATGAGATAGACTTTATATAGTAGCTCAGATGGTAAATCATCTGCCTGCAATGCAGGAGACCTGGATGATCCCTGGGTCGGGAAGATACCCTGGAGAAGGAAACGGCAACCCACTTCATTATCCTTGCCTGGAAAATTTCAAGAACAGAGGAGCCTGGCAAGCTTCAGTTCACGGAGTTGCAGTTACACACGACTGAGTGATTAATACACACAGCATCTATGATGATCCTAAACCAAATCACCAAAAACTCTGCTGATAAATGATGCCAATCAAAAGTCAATGGCAGACAGAAGGGGTGGCATTTTTACAAAAAGAAAAAAAACATACCTAGTGTGTGGAGTCTCTTCTTCAAATATGAAGGTACTAATGGCAGATCCTATCCCACACCTGGGAATTAGACATAAATAATTACCCCATTCCTGCCAGGCACATATAGTACTAATTATTCTGTTTATCCAAAAAGCGAATTAATCAAACATCTAATACTCAGGTTCTAGGCTCATTATGGAGGCGTTAGAGTGTATCTACCTAAAATTCATGCCTTTCAGGTTTCTATAGATTAAGTATAACCATAGACTTCTTTCTCCTAAGCAGGTTCTCCCATTTCCTTCCTTCCTGGAATTGTCATTACAGTAAATTCAGCTATGGATATGGCCTCTCTCATCCAAAGTGAGTAATTTGCATCATTTCTAACTTTTGAAAACTAGATCAACATTACCACCACCCTGTAGTTACTTTTTGTGTCAGCAAAAGTAACCCATTCTTTCAGAATTTCAATATGTAAACAGTATTATTTTAATAAATGCTTTTATTCCAATTGAGCCCAAGTTTGGGGAAATTAATGAAGGAAAGAATTATTTTTATGGAAAAAACTTTTTGTGTTTCCTTTGAAAATGTCACAAAGTCATCAGTGTTGCTTTATTTTTGTGACGATCAGAGTAGAAGTAAGTGTAGAGTCTGTTCACATTTTTCCTTGGATAACACTCTGGAAGTACAGGACCTTGGTGTTCTGAGATCATAATTGGGACGTTAAGGCAGTGGGTCCCAAGCATGAACAAGTCCTTGCATATACAATGGCTGGGCCAGCTTTCACCTATGTGTAACACTCCTCAGAAACAGAACCTGTGAACCTAAGGCGTCTCCTCCAGCAAACTTTCCCTTGGGTCAAAAGTAGACAAGGAAATTCACCCTGACCTTCCTAAGTGGTGAAAGATACCCTGTGAAGATCACCTTTAGTGCATCCCTTTCCTTATCTATTAGTAACGCATTCTCATCTTGTTCCCATATTCATTCACAGAACTGCTTTCTTTTTCATTTTCCGCATCTCTCCCCCAACTCCTACGCATACTCAACCTGGCTCTCTTCTGCCTGTGAGCATGTTTCTGTGCAAAGTTAAAGGCAAGGCAGTGGTCCAGAATCTGTGTTCTCTGCTGTTACCTGCACACATTGGTAATTCTTACCTTGATCGAACCTCATATTACTTTCAACCCAAAGCCTTTTTATTTGATATAAGATCACACATCCTGGGAATTGAAAGCAGACACTGAGACACTGACCAGTAATGGAAATGGTGTTATCATCCATGTAGAAATGTTACATGCATCGTGATAACCCTGAGATAGGAAGAATAATCTTCCTTGAGAATAACAGTGCGGATTTGAGTCTTTGGTTGCCCTCTCAACCTGTATTAATACAACAGGATTTTCATTCATTTTGACATTGTAGAGAGAAGGCAGGGAGAGCTACGCCAGGAAGTAGACGTGGGGAAGGAGAGGGTGGCTTTCCTACTGTAAGGGAAGGAAAATGACAGTCTGGTTAGCTTCAGCTGGAATGTAACATACCCACAGCTTGATCACCCTGGAGGCACATTTTGACATAACAACAAACTACTGAGAAAGAGCCACTTTTATCTAGGTCAGAATGACAGAATCCCAAGTGTTAGTGCCTGGGGGGTGAGAGGGGTGGTGTGAAAATACAGTTTGAAACATCAGGAAGAAGACTGCAGTCTACAGAGAGTTGCATCAAGTCTCCACACTGCCTCATCATTTTCATCCAGTTCACTGTAACTGCTCCACTGGTCTCTAATGGCATCGCATTTTGATTTCAGCGTCTATCAAAATAAAACGAACCATGTGTTCTGACGACGACATTTATAATAAGATGCAGATGGTAAAGGAAACAGATGCCTCTGACATCATCTGCCATTGGCCTTCAACTTCTGCAGACACCAGCAGTCTGGAGACTCATTCAAAGGGACGCAGGATAAGTCAGGCAGTTTTCCAATTCTGTTTCCAGTCTAAAAAACACTGGCAGCAGCAGCACTGCTTTGACTCATAGAGTGATAATTCCACAACGAGAAATCTGATTCTAAGGCGGTCAGGCTTTGATACAAAATTAATCATCAGGACAGGGGAGAAGAAAATCCCCACAAATATCAGAGTTTGGCCATTAGTAACTACTGACTGTTCTGCGTGAGTGGCAGAAAGGACAGGGTGGGAGTGGTGATGGTGAACAGCTGCAGTTTCAAGGAAGCAAGAAGGAGAGGGCTTTAAAGAGACAAGAGGGCCTAAAATACCCTACCAGCCCTTGGCATCCACTGTTCCAAAACTGATTCCTTATGACTTTTAAGTAAAACACTTTAAGGAGGATTTTCAGGTCACTGTTTCTTACCTCAAAAGAAAGAAAAAAAAAAAAAAGTCCATTCTGTATTTCCATCTGTATTTTCCAGAAGGGATCTGATAATTCCGATAGGAGCTTTCACCATTTCCCCAGTGATATCTGTGAACATTCTACACAGTAAAAGGATTTGTGCGTATGTGTGGCGTGCAAGATAAATGTGTTGGGACACCTTCTAAAAAAGATAAGAAACTTTTGTACTTCGTCTTGAAAGCAAGAGGCGCTTGGGTAAAGCAGTAACTGCCAGGCTTTCAGCAGTGCATGAGGCTCTGGGCTAGATCAGCTGAGCTACAGATGAAGCGGAGAGTTAGACAAAAACCTTTAAAATCCTCCTATCTCCCCTGACCATGGTAATATAACTTCATCTACACCTCCGTGGCACAAACATCTGAGCAGAAAAAAATTCAGAAACAAAGGCAAGGAAAGTGGTGACATAAATATAAATCCTGCTAGGCCAAATACAGTGCTTATTTTTAAAATAATCTCTCTCTGCATGTAACGAATTGATCACAAACACACACACAAATACACACAGTACAAGAATAAACAAACTTCTAATTCATATCCACAAATTGGGTTGGAAAGTATTAGTGCAAATCTCTGCTGACCTGCAGCACTCAGTCCATAAACTTTGGGTATCCTAGACGATCCATCAGCGTCCAGCAGATGTTCTCAATTAGTTTAATTTCATCCTTCGGCAAGTTTCGTTTCCAAACGTTAGTATTAGCAGGTGATATCTCCCCTTCGTAGGGAAGGTAGAAAAGGTTCGTGGAGGTGGCAAACAATATTTGGTTTAAAGTAGCAGGAGATAAAGGAATCCCAAGGAAGGCAAAAATCCTTTCTGTGGTTTTCTGAGGGAAATGCACAAGATCTTCAAACTTGATCAGCTGGTAGCTGGTGGGCAGCAGGTCTGCATTTATCCTCAGGGCAGCGGCCGTGTTTGCCAGCCACGCGTGGGCCAGCAGTGAGACTGGGTGAGGTCTGGATGCCAACAGTTCCTTCCTCAGCAATTCATACTCGACAGCATAGCCTGAGTTCAAGGTACAATGGCCTGCACTTCCCTCCGTTTTAAACAGCTTAGCTAAGTGCTCCTGTACATTCTTCAAAGAGTAAAGGCTAGGTTTACTACTGTACAGCATGGAATAAACCCACGCCCGAGGGTCCCTCACCACGTACAAGGCCCTCATGGAGGCTCCCAACACCTCGTGAAAGAAATGCAGCTTTAAGGTCCAGCTCCCGCTGCCCAGGCTGAGCACCGGCCGCGCGCTGGGGTAGTGGACCAGGTGTCTCCGCAGAGTCCGGACGTATTCAGCATCTCTGTCAAAGGCGCCTTTCATTCTGCTTCTTTGCTCTGCCAGAGACTCTCTCCTTTTCAACTTCCTTTTCTTGTCTTTATTCATGGTAAAATACTGGGCCAGTTTCCCCCTACTGGGTTCGTGCAGATGGATGTTCTGCAAGTGGAGTTTCGTGTCTCGGACCAAGGACTGCAGCCAGCCTCGGAGTAAACGGAAACGCACGCCGTGGACGTCCGATGCTGTCCATTCACAGGCGTCCACAAAAGAGTCGATTTCCAATTCCGTTTCCGGGATGTCAATGTAGGCTGTGGGGACCCGGATATAGAGGAAGTCACTGCTGTTGAAGAAGAGTTGTTTGAGAATCTCGGCTCCGGAACCAGGAAGTGAGGTAATGATGACGTCTGGCGGGTCTGCGCGCTGGCCTCCCGCGGCCGGCACCTGCGCGCTCACCTCAGTCTCCGGCCTCGCCCACTTGGCACAGATGGGCTGAGTGCAAGTGCTCCACACGTCCAGCAGCTCAACGGACCACAAGGCAATAACAAGGATGAGGATCCATCGCATAAGCTTTCTAAAAGAAAGGTAAAACCGCCACTGAAAAGTTAAGATCACCAGGCCGATGCACAAAATCAACCCAACTGCTACATTAAATTTAAATCCAAAGGGGAAAATAACTCTATCACGTCTTACAGGCTTTACTATTGCCTCAGCACCCAAACCAAAGCGGGTTACTTGGGCCTGATCAGCCACAGTGGCAAAGCCGCCAAATCCCAGGTAGTCAAACCTTGTCTTCAAGTTCTGGTAGTCGGTCACGATCGAAACAACATGGTCGGTGTTATTGACATTGAGAGAAAGCTGAAGTCCAGAATTGGAGTTATCAATAAATCTGCAGCTGGAAACATTGACGTATGGCCCATAGAAGACATATGCGATTCTTGTGATTGCGGATTCCATCTGAAACGTAACATTGACAAACTGAGTCCACCGTTTCTTAAATTCAGCGGCTTGCTCTGCTTCCTGTATACTAGCAAGAGGGCTACTGCCACGATGATCAAACCAAAACATCTTGTAGTGAGCATCCCACACGTCCATCAAGGCGCCATTATACCTGTTCATGAATCTATACGGGATGTACTTAAAATCAATATCCAGATTATGGAAGAAGGCACTGACAGATTTTATTGGGGAATCTTCTTGCTTCTCGACATGATCAACAACTAGCAGAGTCTGAGAGTTTAAGAGAAGCAAAGCCCGATACACACTTTTCAGCTTCATTGCTGAAGAGTAGGCCGACACGGCTTCCCCACTCACAAATATCATGTCCCCGTGCTGAGAGGCAGTAATGATTTCCCCGGCCGCATCACCAACCTCCTCGCTGGTCCACTTGAGCCACTGTGCACATTCTCCCAGCTGACCTTCCCAGGGCTTATTACACTGGCTCGTGGGTGACGGCGCGAACACCAGCACATTGTTTAGGTGGCTCAACTTGGGTCCATAGAGAGCTTCGGAAACAAACACCTGCCCGTTGGGGGCAAAGGTAAATGAGTTCTGATCCGGATGTTCATGTCCAGGGTTGAAGCTCCTCCACCCATCAATCCAGGAGTATGGCTGGAAGTGAACTATGTCATACACAGCACGCCCTCCTAGCTTCCCAGACTTAAAAGACACAAAGGTATTGGTCTGTGTATTTGGCAGCCCGGCCCCATAAGTGACCACACCCCAGTTAGGGAACATGTGCAATTTTGCAGTGCCATATTCCGCAGGAGGCTGTGGGGTAAGCTGGGGGTCATACCAGATGTATTCAGTGTGAAGGGTACTCCACCTCTGGGCAGTGGAGGGAACCATGGGTCCATCTTTAGGTCGGTGCCTTCTGATTTGCTGAGCTAACCAATTCCCAGCTCCATTCTTTAAGACAAATTTATCCAAAAAAACTAACTGGCTCTCAGGACCATAAAACCAGTTATAATTGGAATCTGCTATCCCCACAGTCCTTTGGAAGCCTGGCAAAAGGGTGGAATAATAGAACCAAAAGTGCATCTTTAACCAGTTGTTATCCAAGTTGTTGATATTAAAGTGACGCTGGGCCAGAAAAACATATTGTGTGACTGATTTAGCTGTGTAGCTTCCATAGGCCACACCTTCATCCAAAGAGCCATCAACAATGTGATTCAACAGAAACATGGTCTTTTCCATCACATCTACTACAACCTGTTTCCACAGATTTACCTTAGTCGCTTTATCTACCCCAGTCACCAAAGCCCCGGTGAGCAGTGCTATCATGTTAGTAGCTTGGTGGTTGTGAAGAAGTTGTTTGCCCCAGGAGCGGACCTTAGAAAACTCATACATTTCCTCAGTAATAACCCATATTTTTTCTAGGTATCTCTGTCTCCGACGACCATCTAATAAATTATATAAAAAGTCAAAGGCAGTGGCAAAACCTGTTAGGGAATGGCCAACTGGAACCTCATCCCCTGGTGCATTCTCTACCAGCCAGTTTTTGTAGCCCACCATCCTATCCATGTATTCCAAGGCAAATTCAAAGGCAACTTTGTCTTCCGGGCACAGTAAACAGTACAGCGCTAAAGGAGGCAGATTGTTACCATAGATTTCATTCCACTTGGCAGCAAAATCAGCATGTTTGGGTGGAGGTAGGTAGTAAGTCGGGTTCGATAGCATAGCAGTCACTGCGCTTCTGATTGCTCTAAAAAGGTGCAAATGGGTCGTGCGAGACTTCTGTCTCATTGCTTGGATCTCTCCAGCATCAAAATACAAACGTGGATGAAGCATACTCTTCTTCGGTTTTTGATTGGGTCTGACATCTTGCACTCTTTGTGTCTTAAATGGATCTATGTCATCTGTGAAAACTGCCCAGTCAGAGTAATTGCTCACAGATTCCTCCAAAGTAGAGAAAGCAAACATCACTAATACTAAAAATAAGCAATGTCCTGTAAACATTAACGCCATGATCCATCGGGGAGCTCCTTTCCTCAGGCATACATGTCAAATGCAGTGCTCAATGTGCTTCCCATCTGCTGAGTATAAAACATACATTTAAGGCCTTGATAAAACAAAGACTGTAAATTGTATGTGCTGTGAAATCCTGCTGACATTCAGCTCATTCAAAGTATAGTTGCCAAAAAGAGAAACCTTACACTGTGAATCTGCCTCCCTGATGCAGTGTTGCTTCCAATAAAACTTCAAAGAATGTTAAAGCCTCTGATTTTCTCATGTCACATAGAAAACAGGAGTGGAAATAGTCAAGAATACTATGAATTCACAATTTACTTCTTTGACAGAAATCTACCTAACATGAAGAGTCAAAAACCCCACATTGTAATAATTAAAAAAAAAAAAAAAGCACTCCAAAATCCAAATTAAGAAGTCATTCCTGGTGCAGGAAACCATCACTGGTGATAAGATCATCATACCGGTCTGATGCTTTTGTGTGCTCTCAAAGAAGTTGATGAAGTACTGAAATCCTTGGAGCAGACTGGGTTGTTACTCCGCTCAGCTTTTTACACTTCTGGCTGTGAGAATTTTTTTTCTTCCTCCATTTTTGGGAGAAAAACATCCTCAGCAAGTGTTCAAAGTCCTACTTGGTTTTAAAACACTCCGGATTCCTGCCCTCATTTCCAAACTGTCTTGTTCAGGCTTACTTACTCATCGGCCTATTATGACCCATCTGAGAAAGCATATTCTCATCTTCTTTTAACAAAGCTTCATCTGTATGTACAACTATGAAAATCTAATCTTTGCAACCACCTAGGTACTTCTTTTCCAATCATGAAGTAACGGCCAACTGGGAAAGAAAACTCCCCTTTCACCAACAGTGACGTCTCTTTTCCGTTCCTTTTTCATGACACTGGAAAAACAAAACAGAAATTTTGTTCTGGGGGACAAAACAAAACAGAAATTCTCTGAGGCTACAGGTATGCTGGGACATAAACGGAAGATTTCAACGTTCTACCATCTCCTGATAGAAATTTTAGAATGACAATAAGATCTGTTATTTAATACAATCGAAGTTACACTAAATGATTCCTTTTTCTCATACTTTTCAAGGCACATATTAGGATAACAATGGTGGTAGAAGACAAGCGGCTACAAGATGCAACTTTCCCAAGAGTATTTATTTTAACGGCGGCTTGCTTTCGTAATTTAAAATGTTTTTACTCAAATACAGTCAAGAGAAGATTGAGTGCCGCCGTCATTCTTGTTTTGATCACGGAAGACTCAGACAAAAACCCAAAGTTGAAAGGACCATTTTATGATTCTTGATGAGGGTTTAGCTTTCAAGGGCTCAAGGTGTCTTTGCCAGAGGAACTATAATACTAAGCGCAGTCACTTTTCTCGAAGAAGAAATCATGACAATGTGTGGGAGACAAGAACGCCGGTTCTGCTCCAGTCTCCCTCCCGAAAAGCCTTGTTTTCCATCCTTACAAGAAGCCGCCAGAGGGAGCTCAGACCCAACCCCGGACTCAAGGAGCAGCTTCGCGGCTGCCCGTCTGGGTTCCGAAGAACCTCACCAAGTTTCAGTCTTGGACAAGTCTCCTCTCTGTGGGAAACACGAATGCTAGGAGTTTCCTGCTCCGCCTGTTGCATTTTGTGATTCGCTTCCTACGAACATGCCCGCTCCATCCTCCGCTCCTCATCCCCGACCCCTGGCAAGTGGTCTGGGGACAAGAGACCCCTCAATGGCCAAGTCCGCTTACCTCTGCAGATCTGGACGGGGTCTCTCCGGGTGGCGGTGGGCCCCGATGAGACGCAGGCGGAGAGTTGGAAAACACTGCTCTGCGTGGGACCCGGGCGGCCCGGACCCCGCAGGGCTCCAGACGCCCCCGGTACGGCGCCCCCGGCGCTCCAACAGGCTGAGGCCCCGCGCCCGTGCCCCGCCCGGCGCCGCGCGGACACGCCCGCCCTCTGGGAGCGCCGGACGCCCCCGGGCAGCCCGGGACCGTGGAAGGCAGATGTGCGCGCGCCGGGCACTCTCGGGGACGCCGTGTCCGGCGAGGCGCTGGCGTGCCTAGAACGCGAAGCCGCCGCGGCTGCTAGTGCTCAGTGCCAGCTCCGGCCGCGCGGCCCGGGGAGGGCGAGAGACGGCGACGCGGGCCCGGGGCGGGGCGGGAACGGCCGGGGGCGGGGCCGGGGCGGGGCCTCGGATCCTGGGAGGGCGAGGAGGGTGGTGGGCGGGGCGGGGAGGACGTGGGCGGGGCCTCGGGCTGAGGGAGAGTGAGCATCGGCGACGCCGGAGACGGGTCGGGGGCGGGGCTAGAAGGAGATGGGGCGGGGCCGAGGGCGGGGCCGACCGCCCCCGGGATCTGAACCCGAGGGCCCTCCGAGTGCGCGTGTTCCCGGCTGCCGTGGCGGCGCGCGCTCCCGGAGCGGCGGAGCCAGAGAAGGAGGGTGGGATGGATTTGGGAGTGCGAGGGTCCGAGGACCTCTCCCTGCCGGCCGAGTCCCGCTGCTGTTACCTCTTTGGTTGTGGGGAAAGGGCCGACCTCACAGGGCTAGGAATGGGAGAAAGATAGAGGAGGTTCTGGGCCGGATTACAAACGATGGGGGAAGCGGGGATGGGCGGGGTGACGCCGTGGGGTGTCTGGGATCGGCCTTCAGGAAGAGCAAGGGCTGAGGAGAGGAATGTGCGGCAGCGGGGCTGGAGTTGCTGTCATTTAGAAATGCAAAATCAATTTACCGTATTAATACAAGATGGACTTCAGGAGCACAGATGCTAAAGATCAGGGGAAGACAAAAAAGACTAATCAGCCTTATTGATTGCAATAATTTCTCTGGCAGTGTAAATATGGAAAGGTATGTGACAAGCAGGTGGAAGGAACCTCTTTCTTATTCAAGAAATGAAACCTGCAGTTCAGTAAAGACCCACAGGCAGCGAAGACTGTGTGACTCAGTTACTGTGACGCGTGTGTGCAATTCCAGACTTTAGAAATCGTCAGGCAGCTGTAATTCCTGTGGTACTAGACATATGGAACCTCTCACTAACATCTGAGATTACACTTGGACATGAGTCAACCTGAGTCTGCTGTCTAATATAGTGAAATACCAGTTGTTGCAAATAAACAAACTCAACCCCGTTGGGGACTGGTGATGCCTTCAATTTCCTCCTACTCCATTCCATTTTGGTAGAAAGGGACAGATATGTGTACTAAAAAATGAGTGTCTTGCTCTGATCACTTCCTGGTAAAACCAAACAGTAGACTGTTGCTAGCAGAATACATTTCAAAATAATTTACCTTGGGTGTGAAATGTGGTCTCTGCTTCACTGTCAATCTTGTATTTGAGCCCCTTGGGAACCCTACCTCTGTCCAAATGGCCAATCTTGCTTTTCGCCTGCTGCTTCCATAACTATGCTTATCCAGCTCCTTCCTGTATAGCTTTCTCTGCCCCCGACACCCCAATTTACTGGTTGAAAGTTTTTCTGACTGTTGAAGTTCTCTCATTAGACTTGTCCCAGCTCAGATGCTTAAATTCTTCTGTAAATACACCCTAGGTTTTTCCCTAACCAGCTATAGTTTTTATCTGTAAATATATCCAGCCTCAGATCATTTGTTTTATGTGTCATACTTGCCCTGGCTGACTACTGTGCTCTCTGCAAAGCTCTGTCAGGTCATGGTCAGTCACTCAGCCCCTCTCATAAGGACTGTACCTGCGTGTGAAATGAGTTGAAGCGTCAACAGTTGGGCTCACGTAGAGTCTCATATCCTCCACTGAGATTCATTCTGAAACCAGGATCCTCTTCCGACCTCTAGAGACAGAACTTCCTATAAACGTCGGGACTGTCCCTGTATGCATTCCACGATGGAGAAAGATGACCTGGCTTTTAGCCTCCCTTACAGGAGAAAGTAGAGTTGGAGGAAAGAGGAGCCCAGATGCAAAGATTGGTATAAGTTTCTGCAAAGAGGAACTTTAGAAAGTGACTAGGAATCCGTGTTAGTAAATACAGTGAGTAAATATGCAGACCGTTTCTCAGAACAAAATGTGTGGATGGGATTCTTTGATTCTGTGAATCCAAAGTGCCTCATGCCACAGGGCAAAAGTGAACCATGGAAAACAATTACAAACCCTAACATCTGCCAGGGGAATATTTTAACTTCCATCCAAGCCTTTGCTTTTTCTTTTCAGATTTAACATCAATATGATCATTTTCACTTTACAGATGAATGCATTCCTTTACAGACATTATGACTTTCAGGTCTGCCCCGAACGTCTGCACCTAAGCTGTGGGGTGCACAGGCCTTTCAGCATTTCCAGATGAACTTTCAGGTTAATTCACTTTGAACTGGCATCGTCTCCCAGTTGTGAGTCTGTTGAAACAAAACAGGAGCTATAGCTGACCGTTTCAAATCATTGGCAAGAAAGGGTGGCAAGTAAACGGCTCTGTGAAAAATGAAGAGCGTCTTGCTTCCTGTGAACTAAAAATGGATAGCTCCAATTATTGCTCCTTCCACACATGAAGATGGTACGAAGTTAGTTAATTATAAATAATGCATCCAGCCATAGAAGGCATGAGGTATATATTATGTTATTGCACATTAAAAATCTTTATGAGTGTGGCAAGAGACACATATACCAACAGCTGCTAAATTCAGAATCCTGGAGCAGTATCTTATTTTAATAGAAGAGCAGAACCAGAGAGTCTGTCACTCTAGCTCTAGGGATTTCCTGCTATATCCTATTATATAAAAAGATCCTAAATCTACATGAGATTTTCCTTGTGATTTCAAAGCACTTAATGAAAATCTTTTTTTTTTTTTAATTTTAATATCTTTCAACCCTACCCCCAGCTGGAGAAGGCAATGGCATCCCACTCTAGTACTCTTGCCTGGAAAATTCCATGGATGAAGGAGCCTGGTGGGCTGCAATCCATGGGGCCGCTAAGAGTGGACACAGTTAAGCGACTTCACTTTCACTTTTCACTTTCATGCACTGGAGAAGGAAATGGCAACCCACTCCAGTGTTCTTGCCTGGAGAATCCCAGGAATGGGGAAGCCTGGCGGGCTGTCGTCCATGGGGTCTCACAGAGTCGAACACGACTGAAGTGATTTAGCAGCAGCAGCTGCCCCCAGCCACTCTACTTACATCAGAGATTATGCTTTCTCAACTAGATTCCCCAAAGCAGGAGGTTTCCTTTCCTCCTCCCATCCTCTTTCTTTCTTTTTTCTTACCTTTTCTTTTTCTTCTTTTCTGTTTTTAAACTCTTCAACACCTAACTCAGAGCCCAGCAGTTTGTGTCGAGTGTGTATCGACTGTTGAACATGAATTCTCACCCTCATTTTATGGCAGGCAAGGAAACAATCATAAAAATCTAAAGTGGGTTGCTGAGTTCTGAGTAGAACAGAAGTCCTTACTCTCCCAGTGGTGCAGAGGACCTTGCCACAGCTCAGAGTCAGAGCTATGTCTTAGAGGGACTTAATTCAAGTGAAACCTCAGAAGGAAGCTGGCCAACATCTTAAGGAGAATTTCTGCAAGACGTTTTATGTCTTAAGATAAGTAAATTCAAGTTCTGAGCCTTAGAACCTAGGTAAATACTGCATCACCTTACAGAAGGATAAAGAGCAAGCAATAAAACAAACCAAGACACTACATAAAGTCCCTTGACTGAAATCGTATTTGTTCGTGATCTGTTATTCTGGTGGACTCTTAATAACTGGGGCAAGGATGTCAAGGAACTAATTGCTGTGTGTTCAGCAGCTGACTGTGCCCAAGTCTCCAAGGCATAGGCTGGTGCAGAGCTTGGGCGCTTGAATCTAGGGAAGATTTAGTTATTCTTCCCTTAGCACATCTCTTCCTTGGCATGGTTTTGTCTGCGTGAGCTCAGTTGCAGATTCCTTGAACCATTTATCAAGGACAGAGGTGTGTTGTATTGATCCATGAGGGCTGCTGTGACTAGTTTTGCACCAGAGTTTGGGAGGGTAGCAGCTCAGCTCTGTACGGAAACAGACACCAAACTTAAGCTGCAAATGTTATTACACAACTGGCCAGCACTAATAGGCTGCCCCAATGATAAAAACAAAACCACAGATTTAAAAGCAGGCAGTAGGATCTGGAAGTACTCTCTGCAATTGCTTTGAATACAAAACATCTCAAAGTGACGCGGATTCTGCCTGCAGAGCTGCTAATGAAGATGTGGCTGAGTTTGTTTATCCAGCTGTACACGTCTGTATGACAGTAACGGGATTTATGAAAATTCAAAAATACCAAAGCCAGCTTCTGAGGAGAGAAGTTTCCCCGTAAGTCCACTAAAAGCTCGTGTTTTGTAAATGAGACATCTTACTGCTACCGCTTCTGCTTACCTGTAGTCCTGCTTTTACTATGAAAGACAGTTTTAAAGGAGATGAAACTTACTAAGGGAGCCCAGCATGGGGCCCTTCCTCTTTCCCTCCACCCACCCCTACCCCCACCCTGTGCATCTGGAACAATGGTCTCTACTGGGGACAGTTTTGCCCCTCAGCAGCTTCAGCAAAGTCTGGAGAAATGCTCGATCATCACACTCGGGGGTGAAGAACTGCTGGCATCTAGAGAGAAGAGGCCAGGGGGGAGCTGTTCAACACCTGACAATGCACACCCCCTCCTCGCCTCTAACCTCAAAGAATTTTCCAGCCCAGAATGTCAATACTCCTGAGTTTGAGAAACTTTGCCCTAGCCCCCTGACTCTAAAAATTGATTACGTGCAAATGGTTAGTAGTTGTTCAATTCAAGTCTTGAATTCTCCCCTGGGTTTTCAGTCAGCTCTTCACCACTGGTTCTTGAGCTAGCTGTTACCTAATTTGTTCACACATGACTTTCTGTTTAGCGGGTACTGGGTCCATTTGTCTTCTCTTGACCAAAAACACTGCTGAACCCAGCTGTTTCACCTCATATGAAAGCCTGGACTAGGCTTCCAGGCAAAACTGGCAGTAAATCAATGACTTCAAAACAGTAAGGGAAAAATGTGACTTTAGGATTATCAGAAATCCCCTTCTGATATTAAAAATATTAGAACACACACACACAGATACACACACACACCACATACACCCCACAAACATCTTTTTGAATATCTGATTTTTTTTTTCCTTTAGGGTTAATCCATCCATCATGTATTCAGTATTGTCTGCTTCTTTGCTACCCTGTGAAGTATAGCCCATTCGGCTCCTCTGTTCATGGGATTTTCCAGGAAAGAATACTGAAGTGGGTTGCCATTTCCTTCTCCGGGGGATCTTCCTGACCTAGGGATGGAACCTGAGTCTCCTGTGTCTCCTGCATTGTAGGCAAATTCTTTACTGCTTGAGCCATCCAGGTGACTCTCCTTTCGGACACTGCTTTCGAAATTAAAATACTTGTACCCCCCCAGTATCAGAAAGACCAACGTGTTGTAAAAACATGTCAGTTTCTCAAATCTATCTGAGCCTTATGGATTAAGAATCCTTGTGTGTCCAATCCAATAGTCCACACCTTTGAAATGCTCCTGGGGTGCACACCTAGTTTGGAGTAACTATTCTAGGACAAGGATTCTTTTGTTCCCCACACACCTGTGCGTGTGTCTCTGCTGGTTTGTCTGGCTATGTAACGGAGCCATCCCCAGGCTGACTGGAGCACAGGGCCTAACTAGGGATGGAAATCGGTGTTATAGAAAAACCCAGAGACACGTGGGTAACTACTTCACGGTGAGTTTATTTTGCATGCTAATTGTTTATTCTCACAATTAAGAAAGAGTGAGGTACAGAGGGTTTCTAAGAGAGAGAAGAGAAAAAGTAAGACCATCTGGGAACAGTGGAACTTGTATTGCACGTTTTGGGGCAGAACAGTCGACTGGAAGGTAGCAGAGACATTTGTCTTGGGTCCTTGAGTGGCCAACTTGCAGTTCTTTATGGATTCCCCAGAAAGCAGTGAGAGCTTAGCCAATGTGACAGGCTGTCCTTGCCTGATGTCAGCCAGTGATGTCCTCTCAGTTTCGTCACCTGAATCAGAGCTAGTCTGCGCCCTCTCCTCGCTGAAAAGCCACTAGGATGTAAAGGAGGGTCGTTCTCTCCTTCCATCCAAGGCCGGGAGGTGCCTCTCTTTGCTTCTGAGCATTTGCTTCTTTTTTCTCTTTTCCTAGGAATGGCTTTACCAGATCCTTCGTGGGGATCTGAATAAACCGGGCTGCCCCTCACCATAAGTTTATATCATCTTGATCCTACCATGATTTCTTCTGTTTGAACTCCAAATTCAAAGTCTCAGGACAGAAAAGATGGCTGCCCAGCACGGGTTCTACCACGACGCATACAATGATGGAAAGCAATTCAAGGTCACATAGTTCAAACATTGTTGCAGGGGTAGCAGTTGTGGGTTTAGGGCATAAATCATCACAAGAGAACAGAGCTGGCTCATATCTGAAAAGTGCCTGTTAGGAAATGACTCACCAGAGGGCCACACTCCCTCTTAGAGGCCCATGGGAAGGAATGGACTTGAGGGCGGGTGGTCGAGGTGGGGGAGGTTGGGGTGGGGGTAGGGCAGTGGAAGGTGGGCCGGGAGGTTGGCACTTGTTCAAAAACGTCCACACATTGCATGATGCAAGCTCACTCCTCTTCCTTATCCCTCTTTGAATTAAATTTACCTGATTCTAAGAATCACCTAGAAGATACTTGTTAAACATGTGTAATAGGAGTTCTGAGTCCCTGCTTAGAATCGTGAAGGTAGGATGGGGAAGGGGATTCAAAGAATTCGTGTTTTTAAATGTCATTTTGTCATTGCAAACTGTTAAATTATCCTTGAAGACAATGGCCCCCAACCTCTGAGATCTAATGCCTGATGAACTGAGGTGGAACTGATATAATAATAGAAATAAAGTGCAAGTACATGTAATGAACTGGAATTATCCCAAAAACATCTCCTGCCCCCCATCCATGGAAAAATCTTCCCATGACACCAGTCCCTGGTGCCAAAATGGTTGGGGACTGCTGCTTAAAGAGATAACCTGTATAAAATATTGCCAGTTTCTTATGATAGAACATAAATTAGTTTCAGGTCTGGAGGGCAGAGTTTGACAGACAGGGGAGGAAAAATAAGCTATATTTGAGTGAAGCTTTGAAGCTGTGTGGTCCAGTATAGTAGCTGTTAGCCATGTGTGGTTAGCTAAAGTTAAATAGAATCAGAAATTCAGTTCTTTAATTGTACTATCCGCATTTCCCAGTGTGCAGTAGCTACTTGTGATTAGTAGCTGTAATACTGAACAGCACACATAGAGAACACTTCCTTTGCTGCAGAAAGTTCTGTTGGATAAGAACGCAGAGGAGGAGTCAAGGAGAAAGACGGTGTAATATTTATGTCGGAGTCCCCATCCTAGGTCTGTGCAGAGTTGGCGCGTAAGTATCACAACGTTGATGATGTTGCGGTGTTGAAGTACTGATGCTGCTGCTGATAATGACAGCATGTGTTACTTCTGTAAGATTCCACTGTAATCCTCCAAAGAACCTAAATACTGTGGGGCCACACCATCTCCTTAGGTAACATCTATGGGTAACCCTTGATGGTTGTCTTGTGAAGTTTAGAACCACATCTAACCTAAATACTGTGGTACCACACTGTCTCACTAGGTAACATCTATGGGTAACCGTTAATGGTTGTCATGTGGAATTTAGAACCACATCTAGCCAGATGATCTGATTTTGCAAGGACAGACAGAAACCTAGATTTTTATGTGAAACAATGTGATTTTTTAAATGGCTTTTTTTCCCCCCAAAAAAGTATGAAGACCAAATGAAATATGTCTGTGAGATGGATTCAGGTTATATAATGCCAGGTTGTGACTCTATAGAAGCTGGATGCACTGAACATTAATTTTCTGATTTAACTATCTTCATCCAACTCCACTCCAGGAATTCAACTTCCTTTTTAATGCTGGAGAGAAAAGTACCATTCTTTTAAATTATCTACTCCTATAATCCATCTCAGTCTGGAATAGTCCAAGACTGATGATATGTTCAAATAATCTTATTCATATCTGTAGAGATGTGTTAAAGTTGTTCCATTTATTCAATAAATATGCACAAAGTGCTCAATAAGACATTCTGCCAGGCACTGTTTGGAAAAACTTTACGAGCAAGAAAAAAAAAAAATCCTAGCCAAATGGAGCTTATCTGATCTTATGGACAGAAAAGGCATAATGAAAAGTCATAATAGGTATGAGATGTTATTTCGTTGTTTGTATTTTAATCACTCCTTCATGAGATTTGTCTTTTGAAGGCGCCTCTATGTCTTGCTGTCCATTATTTTGAAAAGCACATTTGAATTGACAAGGATGGAAGATCAGTAATGACTCAGGAATGGGGTAAGTGGATAAAACCTTTCATTTTGTAAGAAATCTCGAGGCTATTTGCATTTTCTCAGAGCTGCACCCCCCTCTGTCAGAATCCCTGGAGTCCAGCCAGGCCCAAAATTCGCCGGATGACTAGTGCAGAAAGGAATCCTGGAAGCTCTGTTGCTGACCTGTCTCTAGACTTCCCAGCGCCCTGCGCTGGGCAGAGACTTCCTATGGACAATGAGGGGATTCAGCAACAATGAATGCGGCAGCGCAGCTGTTTATCTGGGGATGGCTGGGGATGAGACAGAGCCGTTATCATGCAGCAGGCAGCGAAGCCGGCCACGGAGGAGGCTCAGTCTGAAAGAACAAGGCCATGCAACTGGCATACACCTCATTCTGAGCTAGAGATTTTAATCATAGGATTCAGTCAAGCCCCAAATGCAAGATGAAAATCACCTCTCATTGATGAGTGTGTGCTAACTCGCTTCAATCATGTCAGACTTTTTGCGACTATGGACTGTAGCTTGCCAGGCTCCTCTGTCCATGGGATTCTCTGGACAAGAATACTGGAGTGGGTTGCCATTCCCTTCTCCAGGGGATCTTCCTGACCCAAAGATCAAACCCACTCTCCTGCAGCTCCTGTATTGGCAGGCGGGTTCTTTACCGCTGAACCACCAGGGAAGCCAGACTCTCCTAGGTACTCATAATCAATAGAAAAGAGATGGACAGAACCACGCTTTCCAAAAGTCCTTGATGGTAAGAACCACCAAAGGCATGTAGTGATTCTCCATGCTGGAAATGTAGATTCGGGGGCAAGGATGGAATCAGCAATCGGTGTCTAAGCGGATACATTCAGTGATTGTTACCACCAGAGATATGAGATACTGGAGTGGGAGGATAAAGAAGGCTTCTCTCCCTGTGATGGTGTGAGTCCCAGTTATCCACGTATATCAGCTTTCATGGTGAGATGGTCCTGAGTTTGAACCTGAACTGTGAGGCAATATTGTACGTTGCTGTGAGACGTGAGGTCACTTCTGTAACTTTTCTATCATTGTCCTCGACTGTAAAAATACAGTTGTTGTCTAGTCTCTAACTCGTGTCCAACTCTGCTACCCCATGGATTGTAGCCCACTAGGCTCCTCTTTCCATGGAATTCTCCAAGCAAGAATACTGGAGTCGGTTGCCATTTCCTCCTCCGCCAGGGGATCTTCCCAACCCAGGGATCTAACCCTCCTCTCTTGCATTGCAGACAGATTCTTTACCACTGAGCCACCAGAGAATACTAACTGTGCCATGGGAAGTTAGGAATTTTAAATGAGAAAAGGCAGGTCAAGTTCTTCCTGCAGAGTTTGGGGGATGTTCACTGAGCACTCTTTACAGTTAAAAAGCAATTTTACTTACGTTGTCTCATTTGGTCCTTTTAACAATCATATGAATAATACTTGACTAACTCAGTTTTGTATACTAAAAACTGAGGAAGAGACATTCTGGAGAGAAAACATATCTTGGGAGAGTGTGACAAAAATAGTACACTGGTGTCTAGCAACTTGCTTTCTAAACTTGTCTAATTTTAAAGACTGAGAATGTTTTAAGGAAATATTGAATGCATTTCGCTCACTTTACAGGTGAAGACTCTGAGACCCAGTGAAGTAAACTAATCTGTTCAGTGTGTGAGAGAGAGAGATGGATGGACAAGTGGACCCAGAACTCAAGTTTGTTTTTTTTTAATTGACTGATAATTGGTTTACAATATTGGTTTGATTCCTGTCATACATCAACATGAATTAACCACAGGTATACATATGTCCCCTCCCTCTTGAATCTCTTCCCACCTCCCACCCATTCCCAACCCCTCCAGGCCATCACAAGAGTCTTAGGCTCAGCTCCCTAGAACTCAGGATTTTAATGTCCATCCTGAAACCTTGCCATTGCTTTGTTGAGGATGTGATTTATCTCTAGGCAAATCCAGTAATGCATGTTTTAGATTTGCTTCTTTGATATTAAAAAAAAATTAACTCCTAAATCACCGTTCTATATTCATCCTAAAATAGGGCATTTTTTCAAGGGATTATCTAGCATACAGTTATACCAAAATTCTATCAGAAACTTTTTAAATACATAGATTTCTATGTCCACTAGAGATCATTTTTGAATCAGAATCTTGATGGGGAATGATAATTTGCATATTTATCAAGTTTACTAATTAAAGTTGGAGAACTAGCTAATTAAACCATTAAGTCTTTGAGAACAGGAATTGCATACTTTCCTTCTTTTGTATTCCTCTCACTTCCAGCCAGAATTTTACACAGACACTTTGTACTCACTTAACTCATTGAATTGAATGGTGATAGAATCAAATTATGGTAAAATGATTTGATTATATGAAAATCTGTGAAGCAGGTGTATGGATGAATCATTTCCAAAGATATATCATTTATAAAATTTGATCTGAATTAGGAGCATAATTCTCTTGCCAGATATATTGTTTGTTTGGAGAGAGAGAGAGTGTGTGTGTGTCTGTGTGTACTCTTTCTTTCCTATATATATGCAAGAGGGAGATCAGAAAAAATTAGCCTTCAGACAAAAGGAATCTAATTTAATGGAGAGGGAAAAAAGCCCAAATATCACGCCAATTTTGAGGAACATTAGCTTGAATGTTAGTTATCTATTGCTGCATAACAAACTATCCCCAAATTTGGCAGTCAAAAATAATCAAAGATTTATTTTCTCCAAGTTTCTGAGGATTAACAGCTGGTAGCAGGGCTTCCCAGGTGGCACAGTGATAAGGAATCCGCCTGCCAATACAGGAGATGCAAGAGACGTGGGTTTGATTCCTGGGCTGGAAAGATGCCCTGCAGGAGGGCACGGCCACCCACTCCAGTAGTCTTGCCTGGAGAATCCCATGGACAGAGGAGCCTGGCGGGCTACAGTCCATGGGGGTCGCAAAGAGTCAGACACTGTGGAGTACCACCACGTCATACCGTATCTCAGAGGTTCTCGGGAGGCTGTAGTCAACAGGTCTGTGTTTTAACCACATCATTTTGGCTGAAGTACAGTGAGGCCAAACTTGTATCAAGAGAGAGAAACCGAAAAGAGCCGCCCATCTTCGTTACTCGCAGCGCCCTGGGGAGAAAGAGCAGACTCCGCAGGGTCTCTCGGCAGAGTAGTGAGTGGGTCACAGGGAAAGGGAGCCAAAGCCATGGACATGAGCCTGGCCTCGGCGGAAGGACGGGTGATGCCGGGATAGCAGGGTTAGGACTGCCCAGTTCACGTCGTCTCGGCAGGTTCTGGGCAGAGGGTCCTTGTTGTCTGGGACCATTCAGGTGAGTGTGTAGCAGCCCTGAACTGAGACCCCAAAATGCAGGTGGTTGGAATGTGGACTTAAGCTGCTTAAGAGGAAGTGACTGGCCTCTAGCCAAGACCTCAAAACAAGGCAAGACAGCATTTTAAGGACTATGTTACAGTTAGAATTTCTCACCTTGCTTCCTGAGCAAGACTTTCTTCATCGCCACAAGGAAGATATGGGAGATCTTGGTAATACTTCCATATTCATGCAGACTTGTCATTTCTGTGGGCTAGTGTACTTAGGGGTGGTGATCTGGTTCCTGCTATGAACACGCACCAGTCCCTTCCCTTCACGACAACTGTAAAACGTGATAACGTCTGTTTTTTAAGAACATCGAACCCATGGTGTGTTTCCAACAGCTCTGAGTGGGGAGAAGTTCACATTTCTTGTGCATGGAATAGCAAGTGCAAAATACCTGCAGTGGGAGTGAGGTGGGCAGATGAGAAAAATAAAGAGAATTGTTTACCTGGAAAGGAGAAAGCTGAGGGTGATGTGACATGAAAGAAGCTGGAGAGGGATGAAGTAGCTAAGCCAAGTACCATCTAATATACAAGGTAATACTCAATCCTATTTTGCCCAGGGCGATCCTACTTTACATTAGCTCTCCCAGCATCATTGCAAATAGTACGTGCCATCAATCTTGAAAGGCTCTGGGGTTGGATGATATATTTTATGGTCACACTATTTGAGTTAAAGATTTTGGTCTTTATCTTAGTAATGATAGGAAGCCATTAAGGGGTTTGACCATAGAATAACAGCGATAACAGATTTGTGTTTTTTGCTCTCTCTCTGGCTGTCATGAGCAGAATGAGTTAGAACGGACAGCAGAGTGGACAGGGAGGCTGTCTACTGTTGTAGCTCCGCAGATGGGGCTTAGACCATGTTGGTGACAGTGAAGATGTGCAGAGTGGTCTGATTGAAGAAACAGTCCATCTCTCCGCATTGCAGTCTTTCTGTGCACCTCTGGGCAACTGACTTTTTCTCTTTCCATGACAAGGACGAGCCTTTTTCATTCTTTTACAAGCTAGGACTCCACCTCCACTTCCAAACGTCACTCTCTTTACCCTCAGCAGAGGAAATTGTTCCCTTTTCCTTGAAAACTAAACCAATAAACATAATCTCTCTCATCATCCAGCTATAAGATCTGCAAACTTGCCTACACCCACACAAAATCTCTCTTGTTCTCAGATTACACTATGGAAGATATCACTCCTTTTACCTACAGCCAGTAAAAGTGAAAAGCGTTCAAGTATCAATCACTCAGTCACGTCCGACTCTTTGTGGCCCCGTGGACTGTAACCCACCAGGCTCCTCTGTCCATGGAATTCTCTAGGCAAGAATACTAGAGTGGGTTGCCATTGCCTTCTCCATGATCCTGACCCAGGGATTGAACTGCCATCTCCTGCATTTGCAGGCAGATTCTTTACCATCTGAGCCACCAAGAAAGCCCAGTAAAGCCTCCTCTGATTTAGATCCTGGAAGATATCTGCCTACTCTACACAGCACTTGGTGGGTCTGTTTTCTCACCTCTTACTCACTTTTTAACCTGCTGTCTTCTGCTTCCTTCCCTGGCCGTGTCCCGAAAGTATTCCATCTAAGGGCAGCTGTGGCATCTGGAGATCTTTTCCAGGTCTCCTCCTACTTGTCATCTCTGCAGCAGATGATGTTGTTGTTCACTCTCTTCCTGAAACCATCACTTACACTGGAAATTTTCCTGCTTTTTCCTTCCACCTCCTTCCACCTCTTTGCAGTCCACCTTCTTACTCATCCTTCCTCCGCACCTCTACAATCTTACACATGTCCATATTTCTAATAGCTATTCATAGATTGTTGATTTCCCAGTTTTATATATCCAGGTTGAGGAAATAAAATGCTTTCTCAGTAGCATCAATTGAATGTCTTATAAGTGAAACAAACATTCACAAAGCCAAGCTCAAATTTGTGATTTCCTCCTACGCTAAAATTGACCATCTTCCTCACTAGTGTTTTAGAGAGTGTCATGGCTTCCCTGGTGGCTCAGCTGGTAAAGAATCCGCCTACAATGCGGGAGACCCGGGTTCGATCCCTGGGTTGGGAAGATCCCCTGGAGGAGGGAAGGGCTACCCGCTCCAGTATTCTGGCCTGGAGAATTCCATGGACTGTATAGACCATGGGGTCACAAAGAGTCGGACATGACTAAGTGACTTTGGTCTTCCCTTGTAGCTCAGTTGGTAAAGAATCTGCCTGCAATGCAGGAGACCCTAGTTAGGTTCCTGGGTCGGGAAGATCCCCTGGAGAAGGAAACGGCAACCCACTCCAGGATTCTTGCCTGGAGAATCCCATGGACAGAGGAGCCTGGCAAGCTACAGTCGCAAGAGTTGGACATGACTTAGTGACTAAACCACCACCATGTACATCTAGTCCAAGTCAGGATACCAGTCATCATTTACTTCTCCTTCTCCCGTAATGTATCTTCAAACAAGTGATGTCAGTTTGATCCCCTGAATACCTAAAATAATGGTATTAGCTCTCTTCTCTGGCTTCCCTGGTGGCTCAGATGGTAAAGCATCTGCCTGCAATGCAGGAGACCCAGGTTCAATTCCTGGGTTGGAAAGATCCCCTGGAGAAGGAAATGGCAACCTACTCCAGTATTCTTGCCTGGAAAATTCCATGGACTGAGGAGCCTGGTAGGCTACAGTCCATGGAATCACAAAGACTTGGGCACAAATGAGTGACTTCACTTTCACTTTCACTTATTCCGTTGTGGTAGCAGTGAGTTGTGTGGGTTCATTCAAGGAAGAAGCAGATTATAAACTCCACCCAATACTCTGTCTTTGCCTTGGACACAGTACAAGGAGGCTGGTGTTTGTGGTGGTGCGGCTGAGATGATGACCCATCATTAATCTAGCTGCATCCAGAGGAAGGAGAGGTATGGCAAGTTTCTCTATTGAAGTTGAGCTGAATCTGACAAATGGCCTTTAGAGAAACAGATGTACAAGTGAGCTGGAACAGGCAGTGTTTTCAGGAGGAAAGGTTCTTTTCTTTCCTTTTGTTTTATTTATTTATTTATTTTTGGTTGCTATTGTTTTTTTGTTTTTTTTTTGTATTCTTTGTATTCACATTTTTTAAGTGTATTTGTGTATTCTAGCTAAGTTCAGTGATAAAGGGGGACCAGTGAATCACACAAATAAAGCCCTTGTCCCTCAGGAAATTTATTGTACCTTCAAGGGGGACAATAAACATGTAAACAAGCATACTGTTATGCAGCAATAAATACTAAGAAAAAAATAAAGTAGATGAAGGGGTAACAGAAGCTTGGAATGTTCATTTAGAGCTGTCACCCCTCTTTGAGAAGTGATGTTTGAGACCAAACGAAGGGAGAGGAATCCAGGCTGATGGGTTAGTGGGTGCACAGTCCTGGGGGTGGGGGTGCTGAGTGAGACTGAGGATCGGCTAGGATGGGGGTTGTGAGGATTTGAAGACCTCTGAGCACAGATCCAGTCTGTGGCCCCTGGTAAGGCCCTTGGATTGTGTTCTTGGTGTGATGGGAGGCTGTGAGAGTATTTGGAGCAGAAACTGGGAAGATTTGACCTATGTTTCAAAGGAATTTCTCTGACAACTGTTGAGAGAATAGGCTTTGGTGGAACAAGAGTGACATTGGGAAAAGCCAGAACAGGATGTAGAAATTCATCATTTATTAATAGTACCATGAGAAGGTCCAGAGCATGACCACAAGTGGAGATAAGAGGAAATTTCATTGGAATGTGTTGCTCAAGCGGCTGAGGGGCCACGAAAGGTGGATGTTTGCAGGAAACGACCTAGCGAGAATATTCCACAGTTGAGCAGGCCTCAGCAATATGTGAACCATGAACTTCCAGACAGTCAAGCTGGTTTTAGAAAAGGCAGAGGAACCAGAAATCAAATTGCCAATATCTGCTGGATCATCGAAAAAGCAAGAGAGTTCCAGAAAAACATCTATTTCTGCTTTATTGACTATGCCAAGGCCTTTGTGTGGATCACAATAAACTGTGGAAAATTCTGAAAGAAATAGGAATACCAGACCACCTGATCTGTCTCTTAAGAAATCTGTATGCAGGTCAGGAAGCAACAGTTAGAACTAGACATGGAACAATAGACTGGTTCCAAATAGGAAAAGGAGTACGTCAAGGCTGTATACTGTCACCCTGCTTATTTAACTTATATGCAGAATACATCATGAGAAACGCTGGGCTGGAGGAAGCACAAGCTAGAATCAAGATTGCCAGGAGAAATATCAATAACCTCAGATTTGCAGATGACACCACCCTTACGGCAGAAAGTGAAGAAGAACTAAAGAACTTCTTGATGAAAGTGAAAGAGGAGGGTGAAAAAGTTGGCTTAAAGCTCAACATTCAGAAAACTAAGTTCATGGCATCAGGTCCCATCACTTCATGGGAAATAGATGGGGAAACACTGGCAACAGTGGCAGACTTTATTTTTTTGGGCTCCCAAATCACTGCAGATGGTGATTGTAGCCATGAAATTAAAACACACTTGCTCCTTGGAAGAAAAGTTATGACCAACCTAGACAGCATATTATAAAGCAGAGACATTACTTTACCAACAAATGTCCGTCTAGTCAAAGCTATGGTTTTTCCGGTAGTCATGTATGGATGTGAGAGTTGGACTATAAAGAAAGCTGAGTGCCAAAGAATTGATGCTTTTGAACTGTGGCATTGGAGAAAACTCTTGAGAGTCCCTTGGACTACAAGGAGATCCAACCAGTACCTCCTAAAGGAGGTCAGTCCTGAGTGTTCATTGGAAGGACTGATGCTGAAGCTGAAACTCCAATACATTGGCCATTTGATACAAAGAGTATCAAATTTCAAGACTCACTTGAAAAGACCCTGATGCTGGGAAAGATTGAAGGCAGGAGAAGGGGACAACAGAGGATAAGATGGTTGGATGGCATCACCGACTCAATGGACATGAGTTTGGGTGAACTCTGGGAGTTGGTGATGGACAGGGAGGCCTGGTGTGCTACGGTCCATGGGGATGCAAAGAGTCGGACACGACTGAGCGACTGACATGACCTGCACTGAGGAGGAATCAGTTGAGGTCCTTAGGGACGTAGGAGAGGCAGATGTGATCGAGGTGGCTATCATGATTTCAAAGGAAATAGTGTTTGTCAAGAAGAGGAGATATAAGCCTAGAGCCGGTTCTAGCTCCTATATGAAGTTGTATCAAGTCATCAGGTGCATCTCAGAAATAGTGTTTGAGAACTAAACAAAAATGTTGAAATGTGATGGGATCTGTCTCTTTTTAAAACACACCCCCTCCCTGCTAGGAGGAGGAAAACAGGAAGTTAGGACCATTTATTTAGATGCTAAGAGCTGAACCACAGGTTAAAAATAATTCGTTATATTACTCTTTTGTCAAGTAATTTTAAAATCAAATAGTACATTTAAATTAGACCAGATTTTATGTGTCTCCTTCCTTTAAAAGGGGGGAAAGAATCTTTATGTAAAAGGATCTTTGAGAAAAGATGTTGCAAATATTAGAAAAATGTAAACAAAGAACATATAAAATTAATTCAACTGTTTTCTTAAAAAGAGATAAACATTTAGCTTTAAAAGCTTCTTTTCTTGGTAACTAATGCTACTTTAAAAAAATGAGGATCAACCTCATAGAGATTATCATTTTATTGTTTTGTTTTAAATTAATTTTAATGCTATCCTGAATATTAAAGTCAGCATTTTCACTATTTGTGCATAGATTTAATATTACTCTTCTGTCGTTAATTAATAGTCTGTCTAAATGGATAGGAATAACAATTTGACAGAAAATATGAAGACCACCAAAGTTTTCTTAATTTGTGGAAAGGAAGTTACCTTGGCCTGAAGAAATTATCATTAGGGACTTTGCCAGAACCCGGTACCTTGTATTATGAAAGGTGGTCTGGATCCTGATTCAGAGCGCATGCTAATGAGGCTCTTCCTGTGCCAAGGTCAACAGGGTAGAACAAAATGTCATGAATGAATCCTAAATTTTTCACATATCTCTTGTTTATATTCTCCTTTTGGCAACTTGAAAAACTTCTCTCTCTCTCTTTTTTTTTTTTTTGGTGTAAAAATAAAGAATAGTTATCACAGCAAGAACCTTTACAGGGAATTATTTCTTTTGAGCTTTGCTGCTAGTTACAGAGTTCCAACATCTCATGAAAAAACAGTGCATTTCTTAGAATGAAGATATATTTTATCCTACGGGCTTCGAATTGTTCTTCTGTGGTATATAGTAATTTAAAATCAGAAATTAAAAACTTTTATGTGCATAATTTAAAAAGAAAATCTATGGGTATTTAAAAATGGATCCAAATGGTCACTTTTCCCCCATTCATTTAGTTAACTTAATTTCTGTTATTCTTTCCAGAGGCCATTATCTTTGCATTTCATACTTGTGCTGTGAATAGCATTGTTCAATGTGCATTTAATTTTGACTCATTTTTGCTTCTCGAGTACATATTATTTTTTAAAGCATGAAACCCAGTATAGTTCAATAGCTTCAACTATTCATTTTAGTTTTTTGTAATTGCTATTTAAATTTTTAAAACCTTTTAAATTATATAATCAAATGGCTTTAGCGAAGAAAAAAAAACAATTTCCTCATTTTCTGCAGATATATTCTTCTTTTTCCATATAAAAGACTTGTTAATCTGTAATCAAACTGAACCACATGACCTTTAAATTGTCAATTTAATTACATTACTTGCCCTTGTGAGAATCTAAGAGTTTTGAATATAGTGGTATTAAATAGATTTTAAAAAGTCAAGTGAATTAGAAGCAAATCAAATAATTCTTCTGTGATCTTGAAGAAAACTACACACAAATACACACACACGCATATATATATATATATATATATATATATATATTTCATTAAGCAAAACTCTTTACTTGTAAGAATATGAACTTTTTCTACAACCATATAGATTATTTGGAAGTGAAAGGAAAGAGCTTGGTGTAAATAGATTCAATTTTTCAAAGTGGCTCTGTATAATTCCACTGTTTGGTTGGCATTATATGACTCTTACTTTCAAAGCTTTGCACACACAGTGAACTTAGTGGTCTAAAAATAGTTTACAATTAAATTTACAATGAATCATACAATTATTATATTCTGCCTAATCAGACATACAATTAAACCTCTATAAATATTTTACATTCAAGTTATTGCTAGATAATATAAGATTTTTTTAAAATAAATAGTTTTATATCACAGTTATTGAGGATCATTTACTTTATACCAAAATTTGGCTTGTTCAAGTCAACTCAGATGTTAAGACCTTAGTCATGGGGAGTATATGAAAATAGAGAAGAAATAGAAAGTCTAGCATCATAGGAAGCTAGAATTTTTTTCAAGATTCCGTGAAGATCTGGAACTTAGATATACTGACAATCTTGATCTTTATTTACTGGTTTTCTGCCATTACTTTTCTATGATTCTGCTTCTATGGCTCTTGGCACTAGTAGCTAACCCAGTCCTCTGTATGGGCTCCTATTAGTGAACTCCCCAATCCCTGGATCTCACTGAGTCACTCTGAGCCAGGGCTATCATCACAGTCCTACTTCAACTATGCTAGCCAGTCAGCTGTGACCAGGTGGACAGTTCTGTGGTCAGAATCCTGATGGCTTATTTGAGGACCCCTTGAAAGAGGTCTGTGCATGCAGGCTTCTTGCATGACTGTGTCACAGAGTAGCTCTGTACTCTGACTGATTCTCAATCCCCAGATTTTTAGAACAGGAAGGGACTCTATAAGCTAACCTCTCATTTTGTCCTGGGGAAGCGATCACTGTTCCACTTGCTGATCTTTGCCAAATTCAAAAATTCTAAGGTATCATCATTTCAGAGGCTGCCTTTCCAATGCAAAGAATGAAATGAGGTTATAAAAAAAATAGAAAACTTCAGGAATAGTAGCAACAGTAGACATTTTACTAAGTCATTGTTAGAGATTAAAGAGAATCAATGGGTTTCCCTGCTGGCTTAGTGGTAAAGAAACCGCCTGCCAATGCAGGAGACGCAGGTTCGATCTGTGGGTTGGGAAGATCCCCTGGAGGAGGAAATGGGATCCCACTCTAGCATTCTTGCCTGGAAAATCCCATGGACAGAGCAGCCTGGTGGGCTACAGGCCATGGGGTTGCGAAGAGTCAGACACCGCTGAGTGACTGAGCATGCACACAAGAATAATCTGTACTTATGATATAAATACCACATCACAGTTAACCTTGGGTAAGAAGAGCAGCAAAAGAAGGAAGGACCCGAGATATCCAGGCCCCTAGATACCCTTGGATTCAGCTCAAGACAAGTGTGCTTCTGGACAAAGCACTGGGCTGGCTCACGATGCCATCCGCAGCCTTGCCCAGCTAATTTTGTAGGAATAACAGAGGTCATCTATTGAAGAGAAGTGTTCCTTTGCAGCTAATCAAATTACAAAGGGAGGTCATGTTAATTATTACAATTTATGGGATTCTAGAATCATTGTGAAGTTGGTAATATTTTTTATAGCAAGTCCATTTCTAAGCAAGGCAAATTCATTTGCTGAGTGAGATTAAAGAAGGAATGGAAAGGGAGACAAAACCACAGTCTGATTTACACAGCACTTTTCTTTCTTTCTTTCTTTTTAATAATGCCAGAACATCCATTTGAAAGGAGAAAAAAGTGAAGAACACATAGGCAATTTTGCAAGAATAATGTCAGTTTATGGGTGTTCTTTTTCCCACCAAATTGACCAGATGTGTTTTTTTTTTTTTTATTCTGGAGAAACTGTCTCTATAAAAATATATATTCTAGTCAGATTAGTTAAAACAAAACTACAGCCCGTGCAGTTATCTGACATGATGGCAAAGGGCATGTGACTGAGCTGACTTCACAAATATTTATTGCAAGGCTAAGATGGTCTAAATAATACAGTATATTTCTTATCAATAGAGTTGAGAGTCCCCAAATAAGTAAGTCCTGGTTACTGTCCTTGAAAATGTCACTGTTTATTCAAGGAAGAAAAATATAAACAAATAATTACAAATGTGAAAATAGAGTTGCATTACCAAGCTAGACCCAGAGTGCTGAGTTAACCCCTGACTTTTAGGATGGGTGGCGCTAATGGTAAAAAAACTGCCTGTCATTGCAGGAGACCTAAGAGACCTGAGTTCAATCTCTGGGTTGGGAAGATCCCCTGGAGAAGGGAATGGCAACCCAAGAATTCTCCTGTATTCTTGCCTGGAGAATCCCATGGACAGAGGAGCCTGGCAGGCTGCAGTCCATGGGGTCACAAAGAGCTGGACATGACTGAGCGACTGAGCAGACAGCACACATAGTTACTAGACAGGAGGAAGAAGGGTGCAAAGATAGTAAATTCAAACACTGAAACTAGTGGTGGTGGTTAGTGGTAGCTCTTCAGAATTTATAAGCGTGATAATATAGTCTACCAAATGATAAATTCATTGATAGAATCTATAATTCCTACTAGAGAAATTTAGGAAACACAGCCCCAAACTGAAAATCATTCTTAAGGAAAAAATATCGATCAGTCAAAGAAGTATATAAATGAAAAAAAGTAATTAAAACTTTTACTTGGGGACAGAAAGAAATTATATATACATGAGATTCACTCATTTACCCACTCATATTTCATTTATTTAATGTTGGTAAAACACTTTAGAGACTCCACTTACTTTCAGGGGTCAAGTAATTAGATGTTCTAAGTTATAAGAACACATACTCCATAAAATCATATTATTTTTCAAATTCTTTACTGGCCAGTCTGGACAGGCAATATTTACCAGTGGGCTAGTAATTTTTTACCCTCAGATACAGAATCAAAAGGTTAAATAATACAAAGGTTATAAAAGTATAAATCTAACAAAAGGTCTATCAATACTTGGTTTTATCAATGACAGTAAAGAATAGGAAGCCATTGATATTGCTTAGTATAAGGGCTTTTAGAAAAGTTAAAAGCTAAAGTGTTTACATGTTAACCACAATGTCAGATTGTGTGTTGAAAAATATCATAGGGAAGAGCAGATAAAGGTATGAGATTAAATACCGAATACCTTTATCTGCTAGAACACAGCAGCCCCCCATCCCTTCCCAAGATAACATGTCGATTCCACGTAGGCATGTTGTATTCGCTATTTCCAGTTTGCCCAAGAATTGGCATTTCTAAGAAGTCCCCGTTGACCCAGGTGCTGCCTTTCCATGGATGACACCAATGCGTATCAGGCTGAGAAAGAGAATTTGCCTCATGCACCAGTGGTGCTCAAACTTCACATAGTTCATAACGGCCTGCCGGCTTTTGCTGGGTTCCTGGTTTTGGGAGACCAGGCTGGGGCTGATAAGTTACGGTTCCAACTGGTCCCCCGGTGACGCTGATGTTGTTAATCTCAGAAGCACTCTTTGAGAACTACCGCTCTAGACAGGGATGCTTGATTTTAAGTCAATTAATATTTTAGATATTCCTCTCTTGGCTTCAGGGTGATCAATGTGATGGAGAAAAGAATGCACTGAAATTTTAAGAATCCGGAGACATGAGGAAAGCTACTGTCCTGTCATTAGTGGGGAAGGAGATAGCAGATATTTAATAAAAAATGTGGGAGAAGATGTGGGATTCTTCCTCAGGGAGAGGGACGATGCAAATAAAAATCGTAGAACTTAGAACTCTGAGAAAAATAAAAAGGCAAAAGGTCATGCACACTAAGTGAAGAAAATAATTTTAGAGGATGAATTGGCTTCTGGGAAAAAATAAAAGCTCAGTTCAGTGATATGACAAGATCAGTATATGTGCATGAAAACATAACATTTCACTTCAAATATTTTTGCAGTTTCAAAAATATGATTACTCAACGTCTGTATTATGGGAAGGAAATCATCTAAACTCTTTGATTTTGTTTTTACTTTGAAAAAAATAGTTAGAATTTCTTGTATTTGTGTGTAAGATAATTAAATCAGATAAAATGCATTCCTGAGTAAAAAGCTACTGTATTAAACCCAGGAACTCTGTGGGACCCTAAATGTGGAAATCTGGGGGAAAAAACCATATGATAGTGGTGTGTGTGCATAGCCCTCTAGGCTCCTCTGTCCATGGGATTTCCCAGGCAAGAATACTGCAGTGGTTGTCCTTTCCTTCTCCAGGGGTTTTTCCTGACCCAGGGATTGAACCTGGGTCTCCCACATTGCAGGTAGATTTGTTACCACTCTGCCACCTGGGAAGCCTCATGGTAATGGTAGGAGACAAATTCAGCAGCAGGCAGATTCAACACCATTGCTGTGTGATTTTACATAAAAATGGTAGTTTTGTGTCAATTCCTCAAATTGGATCTGAGTTGCAATACAGTAAAGGGGAGATAAATGTTGTCAAAATTTGCTTTGGTCCTTTTGTTTACTAGTTATTGGGCAGCCACTCTATTACTTGTTTCCTGCAAAATACATCAAGCAGTAGAAATATTAGAGGCTTCAGTCCCTGTTGACAATGGCACAAAGACAGATTCTTGTTCAAGAATCTCAGTCTCTCTCTATCTTGGTCTCTTTTTCTAAAATCTCAGCCTTTCTCCCCCTTCCCCTCCACCCACCTCTCTCCCATATTGTACTGAAGAAAGCTAGTAAGTTATAGATTCTGAAGCATTTAAAAATGTATACTTAATGGCATTGCCTATCAAGCTACTACTAAATTAGGCATCTTTTTAAATAACTTAAGCATCTGGTCTTTAAAAATTAAATCGGCATATTTATTGCCAAATAAATTGTTGGGGTGGGGTATATTCCAAAAGTGAGTAAGTGAGTGTGTGTGTGTATGTGTGTGTGTGTCTGTATCTTACCAAAAAGATTCCTGGAAGAGTGTGATTCAGTTTTCCTGAATTCTGTCTGGCTTCTGGAACATCGCCACCTTGGATCTGCAGACCTGAGAACAAGACTCTGGACCACAATGCAGCCAGCTGCTCTCCCTAGAGAAATAAGAACGGTACTTCCTCTTCACTTTTTCTCATTTGTTTGCTGTATATATATACATATATATATAAGTGGTAAAAACTGTATTTTTAAGGAAATCACCTACATTATTATATATAATATATATATATACATTAATTTCCTTTTCACTCTCTTCCCCTAATTATATGTAAATTATCTGTGAAGTGGTTAAATTTTCATATTTCTCTCATGTTACAGAAGAACCTCAAAGTGCTAATATGACTGAACTAGATGAGGAAGAAATAATTTATTAGAGATTCTGGACTTGAAGCTGATCCAGATGTTGATGAGACGTGGGACCCCTCATTAGAAAGTGAACTTGTTTTCATTTTTGTAAGGCAATTCTATTTTCCTGGCTTGGGGGAGTGTAGCCTTGGCTCTCCTTTTTTTTTTTTTTTGCATATAGGAGAGTGTTGGTCTATGTTGGGAAGTTTTAAGTTTGGGCTACCAAAGTATGTTGAAATCCTTCTTTGTATTTTGAGATTTCCAAATATTTCCAGCAGAGAATCTAATAAACTGCATTTCCCAGTTTCCCTTACCACCAGAGTTTATACATGTGACTTGGACTATGCCAAATTAACATTCCTTTGGGAGACGCAGATTTGATAACACGTTTTAGAGGAAATATGGGATAAAGGATTCTTCGGGTTTGAGTGGTCTCGGGGCAGGGTTTCCTGATGGCTCAGTTAGTAAAGAATATGCCTGCAATGCAGGAGACCTGGGTTTGATCCCTGGGTGGGGAAGATCTGGAGGAGGGAATGGCTACCCACTCCAGAATTCTTGCCTGAGAAATCCCATGGAAAGAGGAGCCTGGCGGGCTACAGTCCATGGAGTCACAAGGAGTCGGACACACCTGAGCAATTTCATTCACTCACCCAGGGGAGGGGAGCTTCCATCATGATGCTGGACCTTCAGTAGACTCTGCTTTCATTGTCTCTTCCAGACAGGATTCTGCAGCAATAAGAGTAACTAAGCTCAATGACTTCTCCACAGTTACCTTCTAACTACCCCGTATAGTCCCTGCCACTCAAAGCCAACTTTCCAGAACCACCCTGAACATATTTGAAAGCAAATAATTTAAAAAAACATTAAACCTCACAGGGAAAACAAAAGCAGATAATTAAAAGATGCAAAAATCGCAGTATTTTGCAGTGCCTGGGGAAGAAATTGGCCACATACAACCTGGTGTGAGTTATTTAACCTCCCTCAACCGGCAGTTCTCTCAACCGTGAAGATAAATGGAGCCATCAATAAATACTTAAAGTAATTATGTATGATAAAGCCCAAATAGAGGTGCTTAGCCATGATCTTGGTGAAGAGCTCACCTTCTGTAAATGTTAGTTCCCTTATCTTACCCTCAGGATCAATTAAGAGCTTATCCATCTGTTACAGAAGAGTAATTGACATAGGTGATAGGACAACACAGGAAGGGAAAAAGAGCATGAAATGCAACTTTTCTTCTAACCACACACACAAAATAAGGGGGGAAGACTGCAGTCTAAGAGTCTTGGTGTTCCTAGCAATGAACTGCCCATTTTGAGCAAGTCATACACTTCACAGGCCCTTAATTTCCTGTTCTGAGAAGTGAAGTGTTTGGGTCATCCAATGCCCAAGTCTCTTTTGGCTTTATGAAATTAGATTGATTAATAGTAAAGATAAATTTCTCTATAGCAACTTGGATTTATTCCTTAGAAGATGAAGGCATAATTTAATTCTTACATTTGCTTTGTATTCCCTAAAACCGGATTTTTGTTTTTATGTGATTTTAAAAATCAAATTTACATAATGTAGCTCAGAAATAGGTATCCATCTATTCTTTGTTATTCTGAGCTAGCCTGAATTTTTAAAAAGAGTCCTCACTTTTCCTGCTTTTTATGTAGAGTAATATCACCATATGGTCACTTTGTAATGATTTTTTCAGGTTTCTTGCACAGTGAAATCATTAGAAATATGATGAAAATGACTGTTCTTCCTTCACACATTCAGGCAATAATTCCTTTGGCAAGTGTTTTAAGAGTAACTCCTCCACACTCTCCCTGCTTTATGAAGAATGTTGAGAGGCAGCCTTGCTTTCTTCTTCATTAAGTAAAAGAGAGATTGCAGATACTAAGAACCTCAACTTCTTAATTCTTCTTTTTAAAAATGCTATAAGCATCTGACCTACCTTTACGTCATTTCCTCGGGTCCCGGAGAATTGTTCTTTCAGATTAAGCCTTAATCTGCCCTTTTGCTTCGTCACATCACCTCTGGGACTTCATTCATTCTCTCCTCTCTCTCTAGTGGGACACAGTTGTAATTTCAAGAGCCCAGAGTCAGCCTCTATCACTACTAGCTATAGTAGTGGACTTGAGTATATTATTTAGGATTCTGTGCCTCTGTTTCCTTAACTATAAAATATGATACAAATACAACTTCCCTGTTGTGATATTTTAGGGGAGGGTTATTTTTTTCTTTACCTTTTAATTGGATGATAATTGCTCTACAACATTATATTAGTTTCCGCCCTACAACAATGCAAATCAGTCAATTATATACACATATATAATGTGTATATATATATACATCTACCAACACGTCGAGTCCCTGTCCCTCTTCCCATCACAGAGCGCCAGGCTGATATGATATTTGTGTGTGGTAGTTGCTCAGTTGTGTCCGACTTGTGTCCAACTCTTTGTGACCCCATGGAGCCTGCCAGGCTCCTCTGTCCTTGGAATTCTCCAGGCAAGAACACTGGTGTGGGTAGTTGTGAGTGTTAAATGAGATACTTGCAAAGTACTTAGAAGGAGGCTTCAATAAATATTGGTTATCATTGTATCTTTCACCTCTCCCTCTCATATAACCTGAATATATAAAGCACAATGTCTCTTCCACCATAAAGATTATATCTCTTAGCTTTTTGATTTTTATTTGGATCCTGGTTTCAGTCACTCCTCTCATTCACATCTAAGCTACAAAGAGTTTATATTTGCTGATTTCACCAATCGATCATGAAGTCCTACTGATTTCATCATCTATTTCTAAAATGGATGTCCTCCTATCTATATTACCACCCTAATGAATGCTTTTTATCATCTCTCACCTATTCTAAGCCAGGAACCTCATACCTGCTTTAAATAAAAGTGCAATTTTAATCCTAAAGAAATATATAATTTAGTAAAAGAATAAACCGAAGATATGGCCATACACATCTACAGTGTTAGCATTTATTAAATGAATTACAAGTTTAATGACCTCCTATTACTAGATAATTTGTGGAGGAAAAGAAGCTAAAATGTGATGACAGAGTTAGTCAAATGTTGGGAACCATTCCATCTAAATTATTTGTTTACTGATCCAGGAGGCAAACATGGATTACCTCCATTTATTGGAGGATGGATCATTTCTAAACATTATGTTGCAATTTGCCCTTAGAATTAGCAACATTTAATTTTTATTTTTCTCCAGAGTTTTTTTTTTTAATTTAATAAAGACCATTAATTTGGTAGCAGGATAATTTACTTTTGTGACTCTTTGCTATCGCGTATAGCATTGAAGACAAAAAAATGGCTATCATTCACTAGAGGAAAATTAATAAACAGATTAATAAACTATGATCCTATTAATAATTCTGTTGTGAAGAATAATTTTTATTTATTTTGGAGGTAAAACTCTGCATCTTTAATAACATTAATGGCTGCTGCAATGTGAGATGTATAATTCCTTTTTCAGGTCTTGCATTTTATATGTATCTTACTAGAATTATCATTTTATTTCTATTTATTGGTTCAGAAAAATATTCCTAAAATTGGTGGTGTACATTCATTGCCTCTATTTACCTTAACCCATAGATTAAACCTTTGAAATATGAATATTAATTCATATTTTACTAAAGTGTTGGAAGATAGCTTTCAACACTTTAGTAAAATGACTGTCTTGTATTAAATTAAGTCATTTAAATTCTTCTATCTTTCTTGGGTAATATGAGGCTACCTTTTCTTGATCTTCTATCTATCCTCTAATTGCATTTTGATTTCTTGATGTTGGGTTATTTTCTCCTTCATGTTCTCAAAATCAGGGTCAGAGACTAACCAATTCTTTACCAACACAACATTCAACATTTCTAAAATTTAAGTCACAATGCGCCCTACCAAATACCATATATTTCCTGTTTTTTGATAAAGAAGGTTCAGTCTTGGAATTGCACGTTACCACAAAATGGACCTAAGATGATTAAATAATAAATTCCCAGTGCCTTCAGGTCAAGGCGGAGAGGGGATGAGCCATTTGGATATGCAGGAGTGCATGGACTTGGGCTCCGTGCAGAGTCAGGGTCAAGCCCGTCTTGGAAGCCGTTCCTGACAAAACACCAGGAAGCATAAAGCATCCCACCAGCAAAGCACCATTCAAGGACAACCCTGAGGGAACTGAAGCGGGGACAATAAACAATGTGCAGAAACAAATAGAGGCACTCAGGAGGCGACAGCTTAATGAGGGAGATGCAGAGCGGAGGGCGGAAGCACACTGCAAGGGCGGAGAAGCCGTCCTTGTCACGAGAAGGTGGCAGCGGACTCCGACATGGAGATGGCACTCACGTTGTGCTGCAGAGGACAGAAGCACTTAGAACTCAGAAAACAGCTAACGCCAAGGATGCAGCTCATCTGCCAGTTACAGCCAAAGACACAGAATTTTTGGTAATTAATAACAAATGCTCTTTTCATTCAGTACTATTCATTGGAACGTACAGAATCTACACTACCAAGGTTGAAAAGCAAGTTTGTACTAAAGGAAATTAGAGAATTAACAGAATTTTCCAGGCGGGGCAAACGATCAGGCTTGGTGCTTAGAGTCCAAAATAACAGAGCCAAGAGCTATGCCCAGCCACGTAGCGAGACTGTCCTAGTGAAAATGCCATCACTGCCACTTGGCGTCGACAAGGCTACTGAATGGACCAGCCATCGCACTACTGTGCTTGTCCGAAGATTGGCCTGATAGTTGTGGCCATCACTTCAGGCTTCCCTCTTCCCACCTCCAATTCTCGTTTGAGTGCATCTATTTGAATAACCATGGTAACAAGGTTACCAGTGGGAAATGTAGTATTTGGATATCTACTTTGGGAGGGCGGGACACATACAACATGAAACAATCAAAGTACTGAGTGGAGTTTCAAAACAATGCTGGACACTCAAGCAGAGCAGATGGCCGCTTAATTCCTGACACACGGAAATGACCATTCTCATGAAAGGTGTCCACAATGGGGCATGAGGTGGACAGAAGGTGACTTACGGTGAGTGATGAGAGAAGCTGACTTACCTGTGAGTGATGAGAGAAGTCGGAATAAACTAGATCAGCAGTCCCTGACTTTCATGTGCGTGGAAACCATCTGGAGAGTTTGTTAGAACGCAGGTAACTTAGCCCCAGCCCCTCATTTTTGATTCAGACCTGGGCTGGGCTGGGAGATTCTCCAGTTAGTAACTAACTTCCAGGCAACCATGATAAGATAACCCCAGGTACACACCCCGTGAACCACTAGACAACCAGACCACAAACATTCCTTTCAGTAATAGCTGGTTTGCCTTTTCATACTGTTCGTGGGGTTCTCAAGGCAAGAATACTGAAGTGGTTTGCCATTCCCCTCTCCAGTGGATCACATTTTGTCTGATGAAGCACAAGGTAGAATCAAGATTGCTGGGAGAAATATCAGTAACCTCAGATACACAGATGACACCACCCTTATGGGAGAAAGTGAAGAGGAACTAAAAAGCCTCTTGATGAAAGTGAAAGAGGAGAACGAAAAAGTTGGCTTAAAACTCAACATTCAGAAAACTAAGATCATGGCATCTGGTCCCATCACTTCATGGCAAACAGATGGGGAAACAATGGAAACAGTGAGAGACTTTATTTTGGGGGGCTCTAAAATCACTGCAGATGGTGACTGCAGCCATGAAATTAAAAGAAGCTTTCTACTTGGAAGAAAAGCTATGACCAACATAGACACCATATTAAAAAGCAGAGACGTTACTTTGCTGACAAAGGTCCATCTATTCAAAGCTATGGTTTTTCTAGTAGTCATGTATGGATGTGAATGTTGGATTATAAAGAAAGCTGAGCACCAAAGAATTGATACTTTTGAACTGTGGTGTTGAAGACTCTTGAATGTCCCCCTGGACTGCAAGGAGATCCTATCAGTCCATCCTAAAGGAAATCAGTCCTGAATATTCATTTCAAGGACTGATGTTGAAGCTGAAACTCCAATACTTTGGTCACTTGATGGGAAGAACTGACTCATTTGAAAAGACCCTGATGCTGGGAAAGGTTGAAGGCGGAAGGATAAGGGGCCGACAGAGGATGAGATGGTTGGATGGAATCACCAACTTGATGGACATTGTTTGAGCAAGCTCCGGGAGTTGGTGAAGGACAGGGAAGCCTGGTGTGCGGCAGGCCATGGGGTCATAACAAGTTGGACAAGACTGAGTGACTGAACTGCACTGAATAGCTGGTAAAATGTTCACAAATTCAGTCTTGATGCTACATTGAAAATCAGTAGCAGAGGCACAATTTTAGTTATTAATAATTTTATATGTTTAAAATAAATATACTTAAAATTACCTGTGTGCTTTTTAAAAACATTTTTTTCGGGGGGGAGAGCTGTTTTAGTTTCACAGTCAAATTGAGAGGAAGATACAGAGGCTTTTCAAGTATCCCTTGCCCCCAACATGCATGACCTCCATCATTATAGATGTCTCTCACCAGAGTGACTGAACTGTCACAGCAGATAAAGCTACATTGATACATCATTTTCCCCTGAAGCTTACCTTAGGGTGTACTCTTGATGCTGCATGTTCTATGCATTTGGACAAATGTGTAATGGTGTATACCCATCATTGTATCATCATCCAGGATAGTTTCACTGCCTAAAAATCTGTGCTCCACCAATTCTTCCTCTTTCTAACCCCACCCCAATAACCAATGAACTTTTACTGTCTCCATAGTTTGCCTTTTGCATAATGTCATATACAGTCATATGTTGTTTAGCCTTTTTGGATGACTTTCTTTCACTTAGGAATGTGCATTTAAGGTTCCTCCATGTCCTTTCATTGCTCGATAGCGCATTTCCTTTCAGTGTTGAATAATATTGCACTCTCTGGATGTATATTGTCACCTTGCTTATTTAACTTCTATGCAGAGTACATCATGAGAAACGCTGGGCTGGAGGAAGCACAAGCTGGAATCAAGATTGCTGGGAGAAATACCAATAACCTCAGATATGCAGATGACACCACCCTTATGGCAGAGAGTGAAGAAGAACTAAAGAGCCTCTTGATGAAAGTGAAAGAGGAGAGTGAAAAAGTTGGGTTAAAGCTCAACACTCAGAAAACTAAGATCATGGCATCCGGTTCCATCACTTCATGGCAAATAGTTGGGGAAATAGTGGAAACAGTGGCTGACTTTATTTTTCTGGGCTCCAAAATCACTGCAGATGGTGATTGTAGCCATGAAATTAAAAGACGCTTACTCCTTGGAAGGAAAGTTGTGACCAACCTAGACAGCATATTAAAAAGCAGAGACATTACTTTGCCAACAAAGGTCTGTCTAGTCAAGGCTATGGTTTTTCCAGTGGTCATGTATGGATGTGAGAGTTGGACTATAAAGAAAGCTGAGTGCTGAAGAATCAATGGTTTTGAGCTGTGGTGTTGGAGAAAACTCTTGAGAGTCCCTTGGACTGCAAGGAGATCCAACCAGTCCATTCTAAAGGAGGTCAGTCTGGGTGTACATTGGAAGGGCTGATGCTGAAGCTGAAACTCTGATACTTTGGCCACCTGATGCGAAGAGCTGACTCATTTGAAAAGACCCTGATGCTGGGAAAGATTGAAGGCAGGAGGGGAAGGGGCCAACAGAGGATGAGATGGTTGGATGGCATCACCGACTCAATGGACATGGATTTGGGTGGACTCCAGGATTTGGTGATGGACAGGGAGCACTGGCATGTTACAGTTTCTCGGGTCTCAAAGAGTCAGACACGACTGAGCGACTGAACTGAACTGATCTGGATGTACTGCAGTTTTTTGTGTTTTTTTCCCCCCCCACTCATGTACTGAGAGACATGGAGAAGGAAATGGCAACCCACTCCAGTATTCTTGCCTAGAGAATCCTGTGGACAGAGGAGCCTGGTGGGCTGTTGTCCATAGCGTCGCACAGAGTCGGACACGACTGAAGCGACTTGGCATGCATTGGAGAAGGGAATGGCAACCCACTCCAGCATTCTTGCCCGGAGAATTCCAGAGACAGAGGAACCTGGTGGGCTGTCATCTATGGGGTCGCACAGAGTTGGACATGACTGAAGTGACTTAGCAGCAGCAGCAGCAGCAACTGAAGGATATCTTGGTTGCTTCTAAATTTTGGCAGTGATGAATAAAGCTGCTACAAAGGTCCATGTGCAAGCTCTTGTGTGGACATACATTTTCAGTTTCTTCGAGTAAATAACAAGAATCATGATTGCTGGATCCCATACTAAGTGTGTGTTTAATTTTGTAAGGAATCACCAAGCTGTCCTCCAAAGTGGCTGCATCATTTTGCCTTCCCACCATCAGTGAATGAGGGTTCCTGTTGTCCCCACATCCTTGCCGGCATTTGGTGTGGTCATCATTCCAGATTTTGGCCATTCTAATAGATATGTATGTAGAGGTATCTGACTGTTTTTAGTTTGCACTTTCTTGATGACATATGATGTGGGGCATGTGTTATTTTTTAATTAAACCTATTATTATCTATGTGAATTCAAGGGTTAGAGGGTTACTTCAAGGATCCTGAAGGTATATATCTAAACTACATGTTTCCAATCTGACAGTAGCGCTCAGAATTCAAGAGCATAATAAAGCAGGGCAGCTGTGTGTTCCTACTGGGTACATTACGCGTCACAGTATGAAACTTCAAAATAATTTGTTATTTAGTGTGGGTTTTAGTAACTCATCAGAGAAAGTATTGGAGCCAGCATAGCCAAGTGTTAATTTTAAAGATCTTATGAATTTTGGAAACCATGTTATTGAGGGAGCAGGGATATTTAAAGACAGTGTACCAGATGGAAATGAATATGCTCTATTTTCATTTTTCTATTTTGTAAATAAAAGCTGATATAACCAAGATGCCCTCATGAAAATGAAACATTTCTATTGACACACAATTTGCCTAATAGACACAGATATCTGTATCTAGGGACCAAAATGAGGGTATGATATAATGGAAAATATCCTCAGTGGTTAACGATTATTTTTATTATTTTTTTCCTTCCCTCTAGCTTATCAGTTCAGAAAGCAGAAGCAAAAACAAAACATTATGGTGAAGATTGGTGCCTATGTTTTGGTTGATATTGTTACATATTATAATTGCCCTTTCTACGGTCCTAAACAGTAATAAAGCTTCAAAATCACATATGACTATATGCCAGTGAATATTTCCTCTTTTTTTCATAGACATTATTTTTCTGCCTTTGAGTTCTCTGAGTTGAATGCAGTTATTTCAAAGCCAAGAAATCTCAGATTTAAAAAAAAATTCCCAGTAAATTTTGAGTTTTAAAAGTTATTTTGTTCACAAGTTTGAGAGAAAAATGCCATTTTTCAAAGCATAAAATTCTTGATCAAATACAGTTCTAACTGGATACATTTGCGTTTTCAATTAAGTACACAGGCATAATAAATTATGCATTCACCTTACCTATAATGCTGAATTTCTGCACCGTGAGAGAATGGTTAGCCCCCAGTGATAATTACACAACAGATGGTTCTTTCTGAAGCAGAACAACACATATCATGCGATTTAACCATGAAGAAAATGAAGAGAGAAGTTATAAAAATAAATGGAGATAGGCATCTGATTAAGTGGCAGTACTTAGCGATATGTTGAGTCAGACACAAGCAAACATTTATTTTCCCCCCATAAATTTGGCTGATTTTCATAGCACCATCCTAGGTAACGATGTAAACAAATCCGTCCTGATTGCATTCTTTGTCATGTGCAGTCTGTCTTTATGAATATCAAATATTTTTTAATCTGCTTTTGCCATAGCTTTTAAAATCTGATCTTAGCTATTTCAGCTTCCTGAAGCATGAACAATACTTTTTTGGTGCAGGGGACTCAAAAGATATTTTACCTGGATAAGTCCAATGCCCTTTCCTTAACAGCTTTATTCAGATATAATTCACATACCATAAAATTCACTTTTTAAGTGTTCAATTCATTGGTATTAGTGGCTTTCCAGGTGGCACTAGTTGTAAAGATCATGACTGCCAGTCCAGGAGACAAGAAATGCTGGTTCCATCCCTAATTTGGGAAGATTCCCTGGAGGAGGGCATGGCAACCCACTCCAGTATTCTTGCCTGGAGAATCCCATGGACAGAGGAGCCTGGCGGGCTACAGTCCATAGGGTCACACAGAGTCGGACATGACTAAAGCGACTTAGCTCAGCACAGGTGGATATATATTTACTATGTTTGTGCAACTGTCACGGGTATCTGTCATTTCAGCACCTCAAAACATGTACCCTTCCACAGTCATTATTTATGGGCCCACATCCATTTAGCAACCTTCCCCTCACAGCCAGAGACAAGCAAATTTGTCTGTTTGAGTATAGTGCAAAAATGGAATGATACAATGTGAACTCTTTTTAAACTTCTTTTCACTTAGCATAATACTTTTAAGGCTCATCCATGTTATAGCATGTCAACAATGCCTCATTTAGTTTTATGGCCGAATAACACTCCTTTATATGGATATACCAAATTTTGTCTCTCTGTTCTTTAATTGGTGGACAGTTTTGGCTATTATGAATAGTACTACTATGAACACAAATTTTTATGTGGGCACTGTTTTTCAATTCTCTTGGATATATAGTTAGGAGTACAATTACTGGATCTTATGATAGCTCCAATTTAAAATTCTGAAGAAATGCCATTTTTTTTCTAAAAGCTTCTGCACCATTGTATACTCTCACCAGCATGAGGGTTCCAGCTTCTCCATATCTTTACCAACACTTGCTATTGACTACTTTTTCTTTTTTTAATTTTAGTTATCCTAGTGAGTGTGAGATGATATCTCCTTGTGTTTTTAGCTTGCAATTATTTATTTTATCTTTTGGCCACACCACAAGACTTGTGGGATCTTAATTCTCTGACCAGGGATTGAACCCAGGTCCCTGATAGTGAAAGTGCTGATTCCTAACCACTGGATTGTCAGGGAATCCCTAAACTTGCATTTCTCTAATAAGTAATGATATTGAGCATCTTTTCAGGAGCTTATGTACTTTGCCTTTACACATTGTATATTGTGCTTAATTGTATTACTTCTTTGGACAACTGTCTCCTCAAATACTTTGCCCAATTTTAATTGGACTTTTTGTCTTTCTACTGATGAATTATAATAAATCTTTATATATTCTTCATGAAAATCTCTTAGATATATGATTGCAATTATTTTCTCTCATTGTGTGTGCTCTGTGCACTTTCTTGATGGTATTCTTTGAAGCAAAAGGTTTTAATTTTGATCAAGCCAAATTATCTACTTTTTTTCTTTTGTGCTTCTGCCTTTTGCTGTTGTTGCTAAGGAACTGTTGTCTAACTCTCACCCACAAAGATTTACTTCTCTGTTTTCTCCTAAGGATTGTGTAATTTTAACTCTTGCTTAAGTCAGTGATCCATTTTGAGTTCCTGTTTATATGCATATGAGGTGGAGGTCCGATGTAATTCTTTTACTTGAGGAGATCCCATTATCTCAGCGTCTTTCTCTAGAAGGCTCTTCACACTCCCTGTTGAATTGACAAGTTCATCATGGCAGGTGGCTGTGTGAGGCTCTTATACACAAGTTTACATGTAGAGAAATAGCGAGCACACAAGCTGAGTAGGCCATAACGCAGGTGTGCGCAGTCTTGATCTTTTCATCCCCAGACCCAGTTCTTTCTTCTCTCCTATTTCTTTCTGCCTTCCAAGCTCCGTTTAGCATAGTCAAAGGCAACAACAGAGACCATAAGCTGGGAGAAAAGGATGCGTGTCACCTTGGGCAGGAAGAAATTAAGTACTGTGGAACTAGGTTTATGACTCTCAAAGCAAGCCCACTTTTAGCACCTACATTTATTTTATCAACACAGACCTTGCTGTTTAGTAATTATGAGCACATTAAACACATACTATTGAAGACCACAGCCCTCCCAAACCTGCTTCATTTGACAGTTTTACAGGAGTGTTTCTGTTTTTTTGAAAATGAACATTGTATTGAATGGGCATCTTATGCAAATGATGTATTCTTTTTAATCATTGTTGAATCGCAACTTCTTCCTATAGGGGTGTCTCAGTTTAACAGACCTTTTTTGACTTATCAGAATACATATGTTATCACATATTCACATAAAAATATGCAGGTTTTAAAACTTATGTTGCAAGTGTCATATATTTATGGGCTTCCCTGGTGGCTCAGATGGTAAAGAATCTGCCTGCAATGTGGGAGGCCTGGGTTCAATCCCTGGGTTGGGAAGATCCCCTGGAGGAGGGCATGGCAACCCACTCCAGTATTCTTGCCTGACGAAAGAATTCCCATGGACAGAGGGGTCTGGCAGGCTACAGTCCATGGGGTCGCAAAGAGTTGTACACAGCTGAGTGACTAAGCCCAGCGCAGCAGCATTTATATATATGAATGTGACTTTATACAAATAAAGCCACTTCACCAGCCAGCTATCCAACTTCTGGCTCTTCATTACCAATGAATATTAGGTACACAAAATGATTTTCATTTTTACCAATTTAATATTTTTACTTTTCCTCTAAATTATTTTTAAGTTTAATTTCTGACTTTATTATCTTATAAACATAAAAATAAAAATACTATAATTCACTCACTGTAAAATTATTTAGGTTAATATTTTGTTTAAAAATTATGAAAGGAAATAAATAGTGATGATTATAATTATTAGCATAAAGTCTATCATCACAATTTGAGATTAGAGTTCAAATTATAGTATTAAAGCTTTTATGTAAGGATATACATTTTAATACAGGATCACCATTATTTTATTTTTTTGATACTTTAAATACTTCATCAGTTCAGTTCAGTTTAGTCGCTCAGTCGTGTCTGACTCTTTGCAACCCCATGAATCGCAGCACGCCAGGCCTCCCTGTCCATCACCAACTCCCAGAGTCCACTCAAACCCATGTCCATTGAGTCAGTGATGCCATCCAGCCATCTCATCCTCTGTCGTCCCCTTCTCCTCCTCCTTCATAATGTATGCTAATTACAGCTTTTAATACTAGTAATATATCCTTCATTCATTTTATTTTCTTTCTGTTTTCAGCGATTTTTTTTTGTTATTGATAACAGTAGGCAGCCTCAAAAAACAATCACTAACGTTGACTTTCTTATCGTTCTTAGAAACCTCTTTATTACAGGTGCTCTTCTACACTTCTCTGCGTGCATTACAGAAAAGGTATAACTTCACTGACTGACGTGATGCTGTTCTCAATGTAGTGAGCAAGCAGTATTTCTAGAAACATCTTTATTATAAGTGTCTTTAAGCAGTTCTCCACTGTGCATTGCAGAATGAGTATTAACAACTGACTTACTATGCAATACTCCCTCCAAATTGTGCTTCTGGAAATATATCAGAGAAAGAAAGTAATTTAGAAAAAATAAAGTTTGTCATTTTCCTAACAATTCACCCTGCTGAGATTTAGAGAAGCTGTTATTTTTTTTCCAAAGGTAGAACTCTTCGAAACATTTAAACATATTTGATTGTATGCATTTGAAGCCCTGTATTTAACTGCATGCAATCAAAGATGTTTAAATGTTTCCAATGTAAGCAGAGGACACAGCAGCAATTCTTGGAGTGTGCTTTCCTCTCTGGAATATAAGTATAACAATAATGATACCTTTGGAAAGCTCACCACTTTCTTTTTTTTTTTTTTAATGGACCAAATGATCTTTTCACATTTGAATTTGTAGTTGATTAGAAATGCATTCAACTGTTCCTTTGGTGAATAAGCTCAGAAGAGATCAGGAAATAACTGCTTTAAATGTGCTAGTGGATGTTTCATTTAGCTCAGTAATAGGTCTATAAACCATTAATTTTTATAATCCATTCAAGTCTTATAAGATGGTCAAAATTTTCAAAGCATGTATTAACTCTGCTTTTAGGCTGTATCAAATCCCATCTCTGCCACAACCCTGGTTACCTGCCTTCGTTGTTTTTGTGGGGATTCTCAATTCCCTCACATTAAATGACAGATTATGAAAGAAATTTCATTTTTACAATTTTACCTCCTTTTGGATTTTACTAGAACCAACTGTGCTAGCAAATTTTTGGCTAAATTAAAGAATTCTCTGGAGCAGAGCCTCTTAGGTGATTTTCCAGGCTGGAGGGTTTTAGGTCCTGCCTTTGTACTTGGACGTCCTGAGTGAAATTTATGCACCCTGCCATTTCTCTCCCACCATATTATGTGGACTACACTCTCCCCATCATGGGGTGTTTCTGTCAATGAGCAACATTTCTCCTTTTTGTTACTTTTAACTAGAATTGTTTGATTCTTCACACTGAAGTTTCAAATGACAATCTGGATAGAAGTGTTTACTGGGTAGAAATGTTTACTTATGTATCTCTCTACTTAGAAAGCTTATCCTTTGAGCTGTTCAGCCTTTCAGGAGTATTTGCTAATCATCAACTATTTCTGTGACACTGGAGACAAAATTCCAAAATGCAATTGTGAGAGTCTTTGCAGTTATGAAGCTTAAAGCCTAATATTTGTATAATTAATTAAACTCTGAATTACATAGTAGATTATTTAAGTGCGGTCTCCAAGCACGCAGTGAATGAGATGAATGGCACTTTGAGGCTATGACTTCTGGGGAGGTCAGAGGTGAGAGGAGAGATGTCCCTGAGGAACAATAATTGAGTTAAATTCTAAAGGAAGAAGAATCAACCAGAGAAAGAGGAGAGGAAGTCTTTTCAAAAGGGGAAGTCAAGGCCAGAAGGTCAAGGGCTTGGAAATGCCTGTCTGGTTAGAGAGAGAGAGTGAGAACAATTTTGAACAGTACATAGTCTGGGGTCATGTCCTTGAGGGCTTGGTAGGACATGTTCAGTACTTGGGTATTTAAGAATAAAGGAAGCAATTAAATGGGAAGTACGTGATAAGACTTGAATTTGCAGAGGCTCAGCCTCACTGAGTTAGAAACGCCTGAGTGCTTTCCGCTCTCTCGCTGTTGTTGCCGGTCAGTCACCTAGTCATGTCCTCTTTGCGACCCCATGGACTGCAGCACGCCAGGCCTCCCTGTCCATCACCAACTCCCAGAGCTCGAGCAAACTCATGTCCATTGAGTCCGTGACGCCATCCAACCTTCTCATCTTCTGTCATCCCCTTTTCCTCCTGCCTTCAATCTTTCCCAACATCAGGGTCTTTTATAATGAGTTGGCTCTTTGCATCAGGTGGCTAAAGTACTGGAGCTTCGGTTTCAGCATCAGTCCTTCCAATGAATATTCAGGACTGATTTCCTTTAGGATGGACTGGTTAGATCTCCCTGCAGTCCAAGGGACTCTCATGAGTCTTCTCCAACACCACAGTTCAAAAGCATCAATTCTTCGGGGCTCAACTTTCTTTATGGTCCAACTTTCACATCTATACACGACTACTGGAAAAACGATAGCTTTGACTATACAGACCTTTGCTGGCAAAGTAACGTCTCTGCTTTTTAATATGTTGTCATGGACTGAGGAACCTGGGGAACTACAGTCCATGGGGTTGCAAAGAGTCGGACATGGCTGAAGTGACTGAGCACTAAGTTTGTCATTGATTTTCTTCTAAGGACGAAGTGTTTTTTAATTTCTGCTCTCTAGAGATGAACTAATGGTAACTTGGTTAGAAGAGTGGCAGTTTACCTGGATGAATGCAGATTCATTCTAGGAGTAATTTGGAAGTAAATTTTACATGACCTGACATTAGAATGGGCATCATTCAGGCATGACTCAGCAAGGGATGTGAATGAGAACCTCCCCATGCTCACCTTGATGGATGCTGTTAATTATGCCAGGGCATGGGGAGGAGGACCAGAGCTATCCTAACTTAGTTCTTGCTTGGTGTTTCTTCAAGGAATGAGTGCCCGTCTACTGGTGGTTATTTAAATCTAACTTTATTAAGGTTGTACATTTGTGAACATTCAGGTTAGGATCATGTACACGTGTACTACGTAATGCCCGCCAGTTTGTCATGGCCCGAAAAATACTTGTCAGTTATATCAGAGAGGTGGTTGGAACTAAGAGTTAAGAGCTCTAGCTTTGGGGACTTCTCCGGTGGTCTAGCAGTTAAGATTCATGCTTCTCTTGTAGGGGATTCAGGTTCCATCCTTGGTAAGGGAACTAAGATCCCACATGCCTCTAGGCTAAAAAACCAAAACATAAAACTGAAGCAGTGTTGTAACAAATTCAATAAAGACTTTAAAAGTGGTCCACATAAAAAAAAAATCTTAAAAAAGTAAAAAAGGAATTCTAGTTTTGGAATCTGATTATCTACACCAGTGACTTCCTACAGCTAACACAAGCCAGTAAGTAGTCTAAGGGAGATTTAAATATAATTTTTACTTAATGAAAGCAGGGCATAGACATTTTCTAGATTTTGTGGGGCTATGTGTATGTGTTAGTCACTCAGTCATGTCTGACTCTTTGCCACCCCATGGAGTATAGCCCATCAGACTCCTCTGTCCACGGGATTCTCCAGGCAAGAATACTGGAGTAGGTAGCCATTCCCTTCTCCAGGGGATCTTCCCAACCTAGGAATCGAACCCAGGTCTCCTGCATTGCAGGCAGATTCTTTACCGTCTGAGCCAGCTATATTTTGTTTTTATTTATATCAGCACACATCTTTGCTTGGAATTTTCTCTCTCTTTCCAGAGCCATCTATTGGACTCCATGGTAGGCTGAATAATGCCCCCAAAGATATCCATCTCCTAATTTTGGAGCCTGTGAATGTGTTACCTTCCATGGGAAAAGGGACTTTCCAAACGTGGTTAAGTATCTTCACATTGCGGGATCAATCTGGTTCATCAGGTGCACTCAATTTAATTATGAGTCTCCTTTTTCCTTTTAAGAGCAAAAAAGCCAGTCAGTAGTTGAAGATGTGATGTGATAGCAGAAGTAAGAATTCTAAATGATGCAAGGAAGGGACCAGAAACCAACAAATGCAGGTAGGCTCCAGAAGATAAAAAAGAAGCAAACAGCTTTCTCCCCTTGAGAACTCCAGGGTGGACTAGTCCTGCTGACTAGCTTCATAAGATTGATTTTTAGCCTAATACCGTATTTAAAGCTTGTCATCTACAGTCCCATCAAATAATACATTTGCATTGTTTTAAGATCCCAGTCAATCCCAAAGGAAATCAATCCTGAATATTCACTGGAAGGACTGATGCTGAAGCTGAAACTCCAATACTTTGGCCACCTGATGTGAAGAGCCAACTCGTTGGAAAAGTCCCTGATGCTGGAAAAGACTGAAGGCAGGAGGAGAAGGGCGTGGCAGAGGATGAGATGGTTGGATGGCATCATTGACTCAATGGACATGAGTTTGAGCAAATTCTGTGAGGTGGTGAAGGACAGGGAAGCCTGGCACGCTGCAATTCACAGGGTCACAAAGAGTCAGACACGACTTAGTGACTGGACAGCAAGACTAGGTCAGGGAAAGCGCCTCTCTCAGCCCTTTCTCAGTCTTCTCCTCCTGAAATTGACTACTACTCACCTTATGAATATCTCCTCCTTTACCCTGGACAACTACCAAGTACCCCTCAATTTTTCTATGAAACTGTTTTGGTTTTTTTCTTCATTTAAATAAATTTTCCTAGAGCAATCATATTATTTTATCTAAATTTCGTCTCAGAGTAAAAGGACATATGGCTAATACAAGAATTTTTATCACAGCATTATTTGCAGCAGCAAAATAAATTGAAAGAAATAAGGGTTTATTGATAATTCTGTTGAATAAATGCGGCCCATTTAGACAATGGAGGATCAATCAGTCATTGCAAATAATGCATTAGATCTGTGCCAGCTGACCCAACGGTGGGGCCATTCCATAATATAAGTGTAAACAGCAAGAGGTAGGAAGGTGTATACATGGCATACTCCCGTAGCTGTAAAACAACAGAAAAAAACCTTGTACACAAGTCAGTGCATCCCTTTGTGTCTGCACGCATATCAGGAAAGAGAAAGAAGGCCATAAAGAACAGGTTTTTGGAAAATGGTTAGAAGTTTGGAGAGAAGCAGGGCAGCTGTAAGTAAGAGGCAGGTGATGATGGAAAAGGTGAGAACAAGGAAGTTCCGACCTTAGGCTTTTCTTGAAGTTCTCACAGCATTTTTCTAACATACAGAAAAACAGATGAAGTATACATAGTATAACATTTAGATTGTGAAGTGGAAAATTCTATCCACAATATTATAACCATGCATATTGAATATGCACGTAGAAAAGTCCTAGATAGTATCAAGGATAAATGCAAACTAATTTGATTTTAAAGTATAAATTGTCCAAAAAAAGTACCCTTATATCTTGGTTATTTCAAAGGAGCATGTGAAACAAATTATTTCTAAAGAAAAATAGATATTGCAATACTCTGCCAAATAGTTTAGTTGTAGAAAAGAAATCCCTGAGGGGCCAATTAGCTTTGCTGGGTTCTGTGGTGGAAAATTTTACCCCAAGACAGGGACGGTCCTGACTCTCTCACCACCATTAGGCATCCGAGAGGATTTGTGAGTGCAAAGGACTCAAAAACCAACCCTTCACTATGAGATGAAGAAGAGAAGGAGGAGGAAGGAGAGAAAGAAAAAGAAAATCAAAGCAATCACCCTGATAAAGAGAAGAGCTTCTGGCTGAGTTCCTAAGAAGCACCAGCCAGGTTCCTAAAGAGAAAAATGTGTAGCATCTGATTTAATCTTCCAACCAACAGAAGCATGAATTAATACTATTTTCTTGAAGCCCATGGTGGCTGTGATGGTAAAGAATCTACCTGCAATGTGGGAGAACCAGGTTTGATCCCTGGGTCAGGAAGATCCCCTGGAGAAGGAAATGGCAACTCACTCTAGTATTCTTTCCTGGAGAATCCCATGTACAGAGGAGCCTGATGGGCTACTGTCTATGGGTCACAAAGACTCAGACACCACTGGGCGACTAACAGTTTCACAATACTATTTTCTTACTTATTTTGTACATAAAGAAACAGAACCTTTCAGTTTCAGTAACTTGCCTGGCTTCACATAGTCAGTAGGGACTAGTAAAGAATTCCCAGGCTATTAACTCTGAAACCTGTGAAGTTTATCTCTCTGCTATATCGCTATGCCTGCATCGCCTTCCCCAGTTTTCTAAGCTGTTTTTGTAATTTTCAAAACTATCTTATTTGAATTTTGAGGTTTATGCATTTGAATTTTCCTAATTCAAGCATGCACACACACCCACACACACCCACCCTATATTCCACATTCTCCTCCCTCACCCCCAGCAATAACTAGTCTCAGCATCTCCACGTTTTGGGTTATATTCTTTGTTGACAGACCTTCCTTGTAACAGCTCTCACTGCACAGGAAGCAAGGCTCTGGAAGAAATATAGACAGATGCTGATGGAGACTTGCGCTTAGGAAAAGCCCAGAGTAATAGATGCTTTTGAAGGAATCCACTTCCCAGGAAAGCCCTGCAAGGAAGGGATTGCCCGAGAGCACGTGGTGTTGAGGGCAGCTGGACACCCATATGTGGGAGGAAAGAGTCGGGAATAAACAAACAGAGCACAATAATTCTGCTTTTTCCCAAAGATAAACTCTCATTTTTACCCACACTGAATATTCACCTAATGTTAAGCAACTGAATTGATAGACCCAGACCTGAAAAACACAACTCATGAAGCTGGATAGTATTTTTGTCCAGTGGTCCTTTTGATAAATAAGATCCTTTTTGACTTTTAGAATTTCCACTTGATGTAGAAAAGAACTCAAAGATTTTCCCCCCCATACTACTCCACCTAATCTTATGGAAATTTATGCAAAACGGTGTCAATTTTCCAAATGACTGAAATATTGCAAGTAGGGATCTTAATTCCTGTTCAAAAGCAATGATCAATTTCAAAATCTAACCTAACTCTTGTATTGAGTTTTTCAGTGGCATAATAACACTTCTTTATCTCTCAGGAATATCACACTTCTTTTGACAGAATCTGTTGCTTCTTAAAAAAAACTTATTTTGGACAGAAGTTTAGCTGCCTATTAGTCATCATTCTATTTTCTCTTTCAGCTGCACCTCTGTTGATTTGTAAGATGTCATTTGTTCTGCATCCAGAGTATCTCATTCCTCTACTGACTCCTCTCCCTCCTTCCTTCCTTCCAGGAGCTCTGGGAAGTCACTGCAGCACCCCTCCTCCTCCCCCCACCCCCAATCCCACCCCCCCCCCCCAACTCCAGCTGTTCTATCTCTCATTTTCCCCTGTTCTGAGGATCCTTTCCCAGAGCTGGCTGCCAGATCAATTTTCTGAAGACCAGCACTTACCATACCCCTCCCTTCTTCAATATTTGATGTTTCCTCATTGTCTGTAGAATGATGCCCAAGTATATTAGTCACTCTTCCATGCTCTGAACCCAGCAGCCGATTTAAATGGTTTTCTCATCATTCACTATACACAGCCAGATGCTGGCCACAATGAACTGTAAGCCACTTTGAGCCAAAAGTAAGAATTTTCTGTGAGGTTTTCCTCCTGCTATTTTTTGGGGCAGGGTGGGGGTGGGGGGTCTGGATTATCTTTTTTCTCAAACTGTAATGCAAACCTGTCCTTCTCTCTAACTCAAATTCTCCATTTTACACGAACTTCGTATATCTAAAGTGAAAATTATAAAATCTTCCTTTGAATTCCCAAGTGCCTTAATAGGTACTCTTTATAGCATACAGATCTAATTACTAATATAATTAGTTTCTTTCTCTGTATATATTACTCAGGAATGTATTACACTTGCTTACATTTATAATTACATCCCAAGAACTTGAAGACAATATAATTTATATATTTGTTTGCTTATGTATCCCTTAGAATTGCCAGCAAAATTTCTGGGACATCTAATCAGTCAATATTTAGTAAGAAACTGAATGAATCAAGCAGGTGAATTCACCTTGTAACCACACTGGTCACAGTATATCAAGCAGTTTAATTAAATGCAAAGAAAACCAATTTGCACCAACTTTAATAAAACAAGCAAAACACAGAGACCCAAGGTCCTGTCATCACTCTTCCAGTTTTCTGATCATTCACCCTGGAAGAATAATCACCTCAAACAAGGACCTCAGAGTTTTCAACCCCAGCCCTTGGCTGCTGTGGCTGCTTGCTAAGGCACAAGACCGTACTCCAATGTTGACCAAAATCTGTGCCGTCAGATGCGGCCTCAGGCTGGCGGTGGTAATGACTGAACGTCTGGTGGTCCTGAATCTAATCCACGGTTTTGCTGTGGTTTAGTCACATTTCTCTCTTTTGCACACACTGCGGACACTGCCTGGGTTTAGCACCTGCAAGCCCACTTTCTGTTTTGTCATCCTTGTTGCTTGCTCTTAATGGGAAGATGAGTGATTACTTTTGAGAAAGGCAGGTAGTAACACATTCAAAGAGGACATTTTTCATTTACAGAGAACTAGAAACCTTGGCCGAGATTTAGTTTTGGAGTTTCTGTGATCTATTTGCACCATCAATTCTCCAAGCCTCAAGTCACAGTGACAGAAGTAGATACAAAGGAGATGGGGATAATTATGTGGAATAGGAAAATGTAGATTATACAGTAAGGACGCATCCTTACAGAGAGATTCCTTTCTCCTAAATAACTCAGAGTCTCTTTTCAATCAATGAGGGAACTTACAGTCCTGATGTTATGTTTTCTTTCTCTCCCTGCTGTGTCATGAGAGACTGAACAAAACTCTGAAATTATTGGGAATGCAACAGAATACTGTTTGCTTGCTCTTCTTCAAGGTTTAACTGAATCCTGGTCCAGGGATGGCTGGGGATTTATACATGGGGGGCCCTGGATGGTAGAGACAGATCACATAAAGCCTCTGTCTGACTTTCCCATCCTCCCTCTCTCTCCTTTCTTCCTAACAATTAAAATTTGTGTTCCGTTCATATGTAGCTAGTCCTTTGCTGGTCATGTGAAATGTATGATGAAAGAGGCATTCTTTCATTTCAAGAAATTACTGCCTGGAAGGGAAAAATAACCTACCAGGTAATTATGTGGTAAGAATAAGTTACAATTAGGTTGTTGACAACTCAGATGAAGGTGTTGTCTGAGAAACAGTCCCTCAGGGCGAGAGCTTATTTACCAAGTAAGAAGAGTGGGAGAATTTGAGAGTCCACAGTTTCTTTTCAGTTATGACATTAAGATTTTATATCTATAGAGATATATAATCTGAATATGTATATACATAATATTTGAAATATACCTGCATATTATATATAATCATTTGGAATATATATGCACATAGAATCACATATGTACATGTGGTTTCATATATGCATTTTCATATATGTGTATATGATGTGTGTAATGTGTGTGTGTCTGTTTCAGCCAATACACAAGCAAAGCAGAAGATCTAGCTAAATAATACCATCAAATAAGAGGTGGATTTGCAATCAGTATTCTCATGGTCAACTGTATTTTAAAATATCATATCTTTGTATATACTCTTAAATAAATACAAATCAGCTGTGATAGAAAGTGTTTTCTAATTTAAAAAGGTGAGCTGTCATTGATAACAGCAATTTCCTTTTTCTGTTTCAAATTACAGAGGATCCCTAGTAAAACTGGGCAATTAAAAAGGTATGTTAGGATCCAGTATCATGATTTCCAAAAAATGATCAGATGCTGACATTGGTAGTGAGTTAGAAGAAGTTTTATGCTTTATGGAACGAGTTTTAAATAGTCTCTGCTCCTTTGTTAGTTTCTATGAGTTTTTGTTTTTGTTTTTTAGAGGAGATTGATTATATATGTGATAACTTATGTCAGTCTATTTGTACAAAATTAAATGTATTTCCCTCTTCTTATTCTAATTCAGTTTTCTTTGTGTGTGTTTGTTTTGTTTTTAGTGAAAAGTGCTCCCAGAATTCACACACCACATCACAGGAACTTGGAACAGTCCTGCTTGTATGGTTTGTAACCCACTGACGGTTAACCTTGATTAGAACATAGGGACTGACCTTTCTCCAATTGTCACTCTCAGGATTCTCACAAACCAGGATATGTATGAAGCAAAATGACCTTCGTAATCAGAGGAAAACTACTATTTAGTCCAAGGTATACCATTGCATTTTCTATATTGAATTTGATTTTGTTTTACCTAGTTCTTATTTATATTTAATTCATATATTTATGGTTTTCTACAATGGCTAATATTTTATCATCTTACTTATATCAATATACGTTCTTATATTTTATTTAAGTTTCTTGTTATTCTAATCAAAAATCAATTACACCAGATTTCCTGATTTGATTTGTTTCATTTCCAAATCCTTTCCTAGCTCTTGACAACATAAGCCAGGAGACGCTAAACCTAACATATGTAACCAAATGATGCTGTGGTTTGCCAAAATGAATATATCATCGTGCAGGAATCTGTCTGCTATGGCCAAGATCTTTAATTTTTTACATAACACAATTTCCTTTTATGGTTTCACATTCACTCTTCCATTTTTTTCTTAATCATCCCAGCAGATTTTAATTTTCAGGACAAGAATTTACTTCTTCCTTTAAAAGAGCTTAAGATTTTGCTATAAATCTGACATACTGCTGTCTAAATAGGAGTTTGACTTATTAGCTTAATTGTATTTTGTATGTTATATGTAATTACCTGATATACTGAGAAGAAAACCTCTATTAAATAAATTATTTAATGTGTTCTCTTATCTTTTAGTGAAATCTTAGCAAATTTTTTTTTCATGGAGCCCAACAGATATTTACTTATCTCTTATTCTATAAAGTTCCTAAAAATGTGGAATGCAAAAAACATCAAAGTTGCATTAATTCTAAAATACAGTAAAAGTTACATTATACCGTATATTTATTTTTCAAATTTACATATATTTTACAATAAATTTTGTATTTGAACAAATGTTTCTCTTCGTATAACAATGACTTTTGGATAATTATTACATATAAGAATGCCATCGAAACCAAAATAGTGAGAGGAGAGAACAAGATGGCTGAGGAGTAGGTGGACGTGGAGTACGTCTCTCTCCACGGATACATCAGGAACACAGCTTCAGACGCAGAAATGCACGCAGGACACCATCTGAGAGCCGACAAGGAGGACCTGCCCAGAGGAAAAGAATATATAGACCCACGCAAAACTCGGCAGGATGAAGGAACTAGGGGGAAAAACATGTGTTAGAAGGACTGGACCTGCCCTGGGCGGGTGGGGGGACTGAATCAGGGGTCCGATCCCCACACTGGGGCAATTGTCTGGGTCAGAGGAGAAACCTTTAAGGCTGAGACTGAAACAGCTGATCTGCGGCGTCTTAAATGGAATGAGACTCAGTCCTTGCCGCAGCCATGCATACCCCCGAGAGGGAGGTAGACTCCCTGGACGGTGCAGTGGCTGGGAGCTGGAGTTGAGGGATTGTGGAGCATCCCCAGGCGAGGGCTGCCACTGTCTGCTGAGAGACAGGTTGAGGGATGTTGAGGAGGAGATTGTGGTGGACTGCAATACCGCTTCCATGCCTCACCCATACTGCAGACTCCTGCGTAGGGGGCGGAGCCGTCACCATAGCCTCCTGCCCGCATCACACCAGCATTGGCAGCTGAACAATAGAGAGGCTGGCCATCAGACGCCTGATGCGCTAACTACAGAGCAGGACCCCACCCAGGGGGCCCCTTTAAGTGCCTGATGCACCAAACAACAGAAAGGGACCTCACGCAGTGGAGCCCTCTAAGAGCCTGAAGGGGTGGCGCTACAGAGAAAGACTGGCCAAAGGGGCCTTCTGATCGCCAGCTACAAGGGGCTCGAAAAGCAACTCCGATCGGGCCACAACTCCTGCGGCGGAGGCAGTCCGTGTCCCCGCACACTTGGCGCCGCCAGGGTCCGCACAAGCCCAGCAGCTGCGCCGCCTTCACGCTCAGCTCTCACGGGGGCGGAGCTGCCACAGCGAGAAAGGCCTGTGTCCATGCGCGCAGGCTCGCTTTGGTCGTGTCCAACTCTTTGCGATCCTGTAGACTGTGGCCTGCCAGGCTCCTCTGTCAGGGAGGGGGCTTCTCCAGGCAAGAATGCTGGAGCGTATTGGCCAATACAGGCTGCCATACCCTCTGGAGCGCTATATTTCCTGCTGCCCTGGCCGCCAACTCCCCTGAGTTTCTGGTGCTGCCAGAACCCCTGCGACCCAAGCAGCTGCACCCCCTCCATGCCTGGCCCTCACAGGGGCAAACCCGAGTCCTCCAGGGCAGCCTCAGGAGCAAACCCCAGTGGACGACCCACATGTAGTTCAGTTCAGTTCAGTCGCTCAGTTGTGTCCCACTCTTTGCAACGCCATGAACCCCAGAACGCCAGGGCCTCCCTGTCCATCACCAACTCCTGGAGTTTACCCAAACTCATGTCCATTGAGTCAGTGATGCCATCCAGCCATCTCAACCTCTGTCGTCCCCTTCTCCTCCTGCCCTCAATCCCTCCCAGCATCAGAGTCTTTTCAAATAAGTCAGCTCTTCGCATCAGGTGGCCAAAGTATTGGAGTTTCAGCTTCAGCATCAATTCTTCCAATTATCACCCAAGACTGATCTCCTTTAGGATGGACTGATTGGATCTCCTTGCAGTCCAAGGGACTCTCAAGAGTCTTCTCCAACACCACAGTTCAAAAGCATCAATTCTTCTGTGCTCAGCTTTCTTTATAGTCCAACTCTCACATCCATATATGACCACTGGAAAAACTAGACCTTTGTTGACAAAGTAATGTCTCTGTTTTTTAATATGCTGTCTAGGTTGGTCATGATTTTTCTTCAAAGGAGTAAGGGTCTTTTAATTTCATGGCTGCAGTCACCATCTGCAGTGATTTTGGAGCCCCCAAAAATAAAGTCTGTCACTATTTCCACTGTTTCCCCATGTATTTGCCATGACGTGATGGGAATGGATGCCATGATCTTACTTTTCTGAATGTTGAGCTAAAGCCAACTTTTTCACTCTCCTCTTTCACTTTCATCAAGAGGCTCTTTAGTTCTTCTTCACTTTCTGCCATAAGGGTGGTGTCATCTGCATATCTGAGGTTATTGGTATCTCTTCTGGCAATCTTGATTCCAGCTTGTGCTTCTTCCAGCCCACGGTTTGTCATGATGTTCTCTGCACATAAGTTAAATAAGCACGGTGACAATACACAACCTTGATGTACTCCTTTCCCAGTTTGGAACCAGTCTGTTGCTCCATGTCCAGTTCTAACTGTTGCTTCCTGACCTGCATACATGTTTCTCAAGAGGCAGGTCAGGTGGTCTGGTATTCCCATCTCTTTCAGAATTTTCCAGTTTACTGTGATCCACACAGTCAAAGGCTTTGGCACAGTCAATAAAGCAGAAATAGATTTTTTTTTATGGAACTCTCTTGCTTTTTCAATGATCCAGTGGATGTTGGCAATTTGATCTCTGGTTCCTCTGCCTTTTCTAAAACCAGCTTGAACATCTGAAAGTTCATGTTTCATATATTGCTGAAGCCTGGCTTGGAGAACTTTGAGCATTACTTTATTAGGGTATGAGACGAGTGCAATTGTGCAGTAGTTTGAGCATTCTTTGGCATTGCTTTTTTGGGGATTGGAATGAAAACGGACCTTTTCCAGTCCTGAGGCCTCTGTTGAGTTTTCCAAATTTGCTGGCATATTGAGTGCAGCACTTTCACAGCATCGTTTTTTAGGATTTGAAATAGCCCAACTGGAATTCCGTCACCTCTACTAGCTTTGTTCCTAGTGATGCTTCCTAAGGCCCACTTGACTTCACATTCTAGGATGTCTAGCTCTAGGTGAGTGATCACACCATAGTGATTATCTGGGTCATGAAGATCTTTCTTGTACAGTTCTTCTGTGTATTCTTGCCACCTCTTCTTAATATATTCTGCTTCTGTTAGATCCATATCATTTCTGTCCTTTATTGAGTCCATCTTTGCATGAAATGTTCCTTTGGTATCTCTAATTTTCTTGAAGAGATCTCTAGTCTTTCCCATTCTATTATTTTCCTCTATTTCTTTGCATTGATCACTGAGGAAGGCTTTCTTATCTCTCCTGGCTATTCTTTGGAACTCTGCATCCAAATGGAAATATCTTTCCTTTTGTCCTTTGCTTTTCACTTCTCTTCTTTTCTCAGCTATTTGTAAGGCCTCCTCAGACAACCATTTTGCTTTTCTTTTCCACGGGGATGATCTTGATCCCTCTCTTCTGTACAGTGTCATGAACCTCCATCCATAGTTCATCAGGCAGTCTGTCTATCAGATCTAGTCCCTTAAATCTATTTCTCACTTCCACTCTATAATCATAAGGGATTTGATTTAGGTCATACCTGAATGGTCTAGTGGTTTTCCCCACTTTAATTTAAGTCTGAACTTGGCAATAAGGAGTTCAGTATCTGAGCCACAGTCAGCTCCCCATAGAGGTGGAAATAAAACCACAGTTGAAACTCAGGGCCAGTGTGACTAAGGAAGAAGACCCAAAACCTTCCCACCAGCTGTACAAGCTGAAGATTAAATTCACACAATCAGCTAGGAAGACTCTGTGTCTATGGAATACATAAAAGGTCATTGAGAGCTCCCATGAAAGAAAACACACTAGTTCTGATAGCTGTAGACACTGGAGGCAGGAACACAGAGGAATAGGACCAGATTAGAATCTGAGGTGCCCCCACAGCAGGTCCAGAGACCAGCACAGTGTTGGAGGGCATCCTAGAGAGGTGAGGTGGATGGTGACTCCTAGAGAGAGAAAGGACTCTGACAGTGGTGACTCAAGAAAAATATTATTCTTATGTTTTGACTTCTTCTGTAGATTCTTTTGGATCTTTTTTTTTTTTTTTTTCTTTTTTCCCCCTCTCTGTTGTAGTTGTCAGCTTTACTGGCACTATGAAATCTAATTAAGCTTTTGAGCTTTTTTTAAAATCTTTTTTTCCTCAGTTACATTTCTTATTGTTCTTATAAACCTCTACCTCTACATTGGGCTTTTGCAGTTCTGGGGAATTTTCCTTTTTTTTTCTCTCACTCTTTTCTTAATTTTAATTTTTTAAACCTATTATTATTATTTTCTACATTTATTCCATTGTTTGCCTTTTCTACTCTTCTTTTCCCCTTGCAGTTAATCTTTAATATATACAAATCTTCTTTGTCTACCTCTTTTTAACTTTGCATATGTATTTTTTCTTTCTTTTCTTTCTTTCCTTTCTTCTCAACATATTTATTAGTTTTATTTTCATTGCTTTATTCCCCAATTGGCACCTTGCTTAGTTTTGTTTTCCAGTTTTCACTTCAGTTAGTTTTGTTCTGGTAGACATAATTTTTGTTTGCTGGGTAAACATAATTTCCCTTTGTTTGCTGGGTGAATCTACTTTATTTTAGTTGGAGTGTTTTGATTTTGTTTATGGGTGTATATTGTATACTAATTCACACTTTTTATTGTTGTTATAAACCTCTGCCTCTATGTTGGGCTTTTGCAGTTCTGTAGAGTTTGCCTTTTTTCCTTTCTTTTTCCATGTTTTTTCTTTTCGCTTTTTTATAATTTTAATTTTTTAAACCTATTATATTTTTTCTACATTTATTCCTTTTTTGCCTTTCCTACTGTTCTTTTCCCCTTGCAGTTAATCTTTAATGTATATAAATCTTCATCTACCTTTATGTAACTTTGCATATCTATTCTTTCTTTCTTTTCTTCCCTCTCAGCATATTTGTTGTTAGTTTTATTTTCATTGCATTATTCCCCAATTGACACCTTGCTTTAGCTTTGTTTTCCAGTTTGTGTTTTAGTTAGTTTTGTTCTGGTAGATATAATTTTTGGTTTCCTTTGTTCATTGGGTCAATATTGTACTTTTTTGTTGTACTGTTTTGACTTTGCTCATGGGTGTAAATGTATATGTATATATTTTGTTGTTTTAATTATTATTTGCCTAACTTTGTAACCCCATTTGTCTGGAATTCATCTTTGTTTTCTTATTTTTGGATATTTGTTTTAATCTCACTTAATGCTATAAGAAATGACTTGTGGAATCTTCGTTCCTGACCAGAGATCAAGCCCTGAGCCTTTGGAGTGGGAGCACTGACTCCAAGAGCCTAGACTACCAGAGAACTAACCCTAGGGGGTATCAAATCCTGAGAACTCACACAAAGGAAACCACTGAAATACAACACCCTGCATCACCCAACCACCAGCAGCACCCTATGCAGGATGCCTCATCTAAAAAACCAACGAAGCAAAAATACAAACCAGATCATCAGCAGACAGGATTACCACCTCACTTAGCCTTGCCCATCAGAGGAAAAACAAACAAAAACTCAGCACAAATCTCACCCTATACGAAGCTTACACAAACCACTGGACTAACCTTAGGAGGGCAGAAACCAAGAGGAAGAAAGAATTTATCCTTGAAGCCTGGGAAAAGGTGGCCTCAAATACAATAAGTTAAAAGAAAGAAAGAAAAAAAAAATAGAAAGAAAGAAGGAAGGAAAGAAAAGGTAAGGAAACACTCCACAGATGAAGGAACAAACTAGAAACACAGAACTCCAAATAAATGAAGAGGAAATGGCAAGCTACCTGGAAAAGAATTCAGAATAATGGTAGTAAAGATGATCAAAACCCTTGAAAAGAAAAGGGAGAAAACCCAAGAATCAATGAACAAAGACCTAGAAGAATTAAAGAATAAACATGCAGAGACAAACCACACAATTACTGACATTAAAAATACTCTAGAAGGAATCAATAGCAGGATATCTGAAGCAGAAGACTGAATCATACATATTCTGTCTGCAAGAAATCCACTTCAGACCTCAACGCACATATAGACTGAAAGTGAGAGGATGGAAAAATATATTCCATGCAAATGAGAAGCAAAAGAAAGCTGGAGTAGCAATCCCCATATCAGACAAAGTAGACCTTAAAACAAACAAAATTACAAGAGATAAGGGAGGACACTACATAATGATCAAGGGATTGATCCAAGAGGAAGACATAACGATTGTAAATGTCTATGCACCCAACACAGGAGCCCCTCAATGCATAAGACAAACACTAACAGACATAAAAGGAGAAACTGACAGTAATACAATAATAGTAGGATACTTTAACACCCCACTCACACCAATGGGCAGATCATCAAAACAGAGAATTAATAAGGAAACACAAGTCTTAAAAGATACATTAGATGAGATGGATCTCATTGATATCTTCAGGACATTCCATCCAAATGCATAAGAATATACTTTCTTCTCAAGTGCACATGGAACATTCCCCAGGATAGAACACATCTTGGTTCACAAATCAAACCTCAGTAAATTTAAGGAAATTGAAATCATATCAAGCATTTTTCCTGACCACAACACTATGAGATTAGATATCAATTACAAGAGAAAAAAAAAAAACTGTAAGAAACACAAACACAAGGAGATTAACCAATATGTTTATAAATAGCCAACAGGTTACTGAAAAAATCAAAAGGGAAATAAAAAAATTTCTAGAAACAAATGGCAATGAAAATACAACAATTTAAAACCTATGGGGTGCAGCAAAAGCAGTCCTTAGAGGGAAGTTTATAGCAATAAAATCCTACCTCAAGAAACAAGGAAAACATCAAATAGACCATCTAACTTTACACCTAAAACAACTGGAAAAAGAAGAAGAACAACAAGAAAATAGCTAAAATTAGTAGAAGGAAAGAAATCATAAAGATCCAAGCAGAAATAAATGAAGAAGAAATGAAAGAAACAACAGTAAAGATTAGTAAAACTAAAAGCTGGTTCTTTGAGAAGATAAACAAAACTGACAAACCTTTAGCCAGATTCGTCAAGAAAACAAGAGAGAAGAATCAAATCAACAAAATTAGAAATGAAAAAGGAGATCTTACAGCAGACAATGCAGAAATACAAAGGATTATAAGAGACTATTATGAACAACTAAATAGCAATAAAATAGATAACCTGGAAGAAATGGACAGATTCTTAGAAAAGTTCAATCTTCTGAGACTGAACCAGGAAGAAATAGAAATTATGAACAATTCAATTACAAGCCCTGAAATGGAAGCTGTGATCAAAAATCTCCCCAAAAAACAAAAGCCCAGGGTCAGATGGCTTCAGAGGAGAATTCTATCAAATGTTTAGAGAAGAGCTAATGCCTATGTTTATAAAACTTTTCCAAAAAATTGCAGAGGAAGGAATACTTCCAAACTCATTCTATGAGGCCACCATTACCCTGATACCAAAACCAGACAAAGACAACACAAAAAAAGAAAACTATAGGCCAACATCACTAATGAACATAGATGCAAAAATCCTCAATAAAATTTTAGCAAACAGAGTTCAGCAACACATCAAAAAGCTTATACACTATGAATGATCAAGTTGGCTTTATTCCAGGGATGCAAGGGTTCTTCAATATATGGAAATCAATCAATGTGATACACCATATTAACAAATTGAAAGATAAAAATCATATGATAATCTCAATAGATGCAGAAAAAGCCTTTGGCAAAATTCATCACCCATTTATGATTAAAATTCTTCAAAAAATGGGCATAGAGGAAACCTACCTCAGCATAGTAAAGGCCATATATGATAAGCCTTCAGCAAACATTATTCTCAATGGTGAAAAACTGAAAGCATTCCCCCTAAGATCAGGAAGAAGATAAGGGTGCCCACTTTCACCACTATTTTTCAACATAATTCTGGAAGCACTAGCTACAGCAATTGGAGAAGCAAAAGAAATAATAGGAATCCAGATTGGAAATCTGTTTACAGATGACATGGTACTATACATAGAAAACCCTAAAGATATTATCAGAAAATTCCTAGAGCTAATCAGTGAATTTTGTGAAGTTGCAGGATACAAAATCAATACACAGAAATCACTTGCATTTCTTTATACTAACAGTGAAAAATCAGAAAGAGAAATTAAAGAATCAATCTCATCCTCCATTGGAACAAAAAGAATTAAATATCTAGGAATAAACTTACCTAAGGAGACAAAAGAACTGTCCACAGAAAATTATAAGACACTGATGAGAGAAATCCAAGACGACATAAACAGATGGAGAGATATTCCATGTTCCTGGATAGGAAGAATCAATATTGTGAAAATGACTATATATCAAAATGCAGTCTACAGATTCAATGCGATCCCTATCAAATTACCAATGACATTTTTCACAGAACTAAAACAAAAAAATTCACAATTCATATGGAAACACAAAAGACCCCAAAAAGCCAAAGCAACCTTGAGAAAGAAGAATGGAGCTGGAGGAATCAACCTTCAGGATTTCAGATTATACTACAAAGCTACAGTCATGAAGACAGTATGGTGCTGGCACAAAAACAGAAATATAGACCAATGGAACAAGATAGAAAGCCCAGAAATAAACCCATGCACCTACAGGACCTTATTTTTGACAAAGGAGACAAGAATATACAATGGGGCAAAGACAGCCTATTCAACAAATGGTGCTGTGAAAACTGGACAGCCACATGTAAAAGAATGAAATTAGAACACTTCCTAACACCATACACAAAGATAAACTCAAAATGGATTAAAGACCTAAATGTAAGACCAGAAACTATAAAATTCTCAGAGGAAAACATAGGCAGAATACTCAACGACATAAATCAAAGCAAGATCATCTATGACCCACCTCTTAGAGTAACAGAAATAAAAACAAAAGTAAACAAGTGGGACCTGATTAAACTTAAAAGCTTTTGCACAGCAAAGGAAACTATAAGCAAGGTGAAAAGATAACCCTCAGAATGGGAGAAAATAATAGCAAATGAAATAACTGACAAAGGATTAATTTCCAAAATATACAAGCAGCTCATATAACTCAGTGCCAGAAAAAGAAACAACCAAATCAAAAAGCAGGGGAAGGACCTAAACAGACATTTCTCCAAAGAAGACATACAGATGGCTAACAAGCACATGAAAATCAACATCACTCATTATTGGAGAAATGCATATCAAAACCACAATGAGGTATCACCTCACACTGGTCAGAATGGCCATCATTAAAAAGTCTACAGGTAATAAATGCTGGAAAGGGTGTGGAGAAAAGGGAATGCTCTTGCACTATTGGTAGGAATGTAAATTGATGCAGCCACTATGGAAGATGGTATGGAGATTCCTTTAAAAAGTAGGAGTAAAACCACCATATGACCCAGCAGTCCCACTCCTAGGCATATGCCCTGAGGAAACCAAAATTGAAGGAGACACATGTATCTCATTGTTCATGGTAGCACTATTTTACAATAGTTAGAACATGGAAGCAACCTAGATGTCCATCAACAGATGAATGGATAAAGAGGTCATGGTACTTATACACAGTGGAATATTACTCAGCTATAGAAAGAAATTCATTTGAGTCAGTTCTGAAGAGGTGGATGAACAAATATGTGCATTAGAATGTGGTATTTATCTTTCTTTTTCTGACTCACTTCCCTTGTCCACCTCATCAGAACTGACTCAAAATGTAAATCAATTCTTCAGTACCATTTTTCTAGTTTCCATATATATATATATTAGAATACGATATTTATCTTTCTCTTTCTGACTCACTTCATCTAGAAAAATCATACTGAAGAATTGATTTACAGGGCAGCAGGGGAGAAACAGACATAGAGAACAGACTTATGGACATGGGGAGAAGGGAGGAGAGGGTGAGATGTAGGAAAGAGTAACATAGACACTTACATTACCATATGCTAAATAGAGAGCCAATGGGAATTGGCTGTATGACTCAGGAAACTCAAACAGGGTCTCTGTATCAACCTACAGGGGTGGGATGTGGAGGAAGATGGGAGGGAGGTTCAAAAGGGAGGGGATATATCTATACCTATGGCTGATTCATATTGAGGTTTGACAGAAAACAACAAAGTTCTGTAAAGCAATTATCCTTCTATAAAAAAATGAATTAAAAAGAAAAAAAAAACAAAATAATGATCTTTTGAATATAAACACCTTTTAATATATAATAGTGAATATGTGCATGGTTTTAAGGCCAGTTAAGTTTAAAATTTTAAATATGCTTCTCCCATGTCAATCTCTTTGGTTAACCTTCTCCAATATATATTCACCTCAATCATTTTGCAATAGTATTGAAATTTTGCATATACTCAGAGAGAAATGAAGATTTTAGTGACTAGTTAATGGTTAAAAAGCCTTTGACCAAGAATCAGGTAATTTACAATTTGTTTTGATGCCCAAATGGAATTAAATGGCACTAAAGATATGTGACTTTGTTCCTTGGGGTATTTTTTAATGTATTCATTTTTGTAGATAAGTATTTAGACAGATACATACATATATGCACATATATACAAGGAAGTGCATCTACTTATTTCACCATCTTAACTAGTATACAGAAAGATAAAAAACAGAACAATAATAACAGCAAAATCCTTCTGGCTAATGGTATAATAATGTAGTTTCAATTAGCTTTTCTAAGATATACCAGATATTCAAATAACTTAATTCCTTGTTAAGTACAAATCCAAACTCTTGATTTAGAACTGTGTGTTGTAAAACCTAAAATTTTAAGTGCTGCCTTGATGTCATCAGGGCTTCCCAAGTAGCTTGGTGGTAAAGAATCCACCTGCCAATGCAGGAAACACAGGAGATGCAGGTTCGATCCCTGGATTGGGAAGATCCCCAGGAATAGGAAGATGGCAAGCCATTCTCGCATTCTTGCCTGGAAAATTCCATGGGACAGAGGAGCCTGGCAGGATACAGTCCATGGGGTCACAAAGTCAGACATGACTGAAGCAACTTAGCACTCATGCACGCAGTGAAATAAACAGAAGGTCATCAAAAAATAGTGCAGTGAGAGGTGGGCCTCTACCTACTTTTGACAATTTAAGTCTCACTAGATGGCCACTACACCTTCACAAGGCCGTGAGACAAATGCTCATGGACAATCCTAAGATGTTTTCCCACTGTGTGACTGCAGTGGGAGCCCCTCAATCCGTGGGTGGCCCCAGTGCAGACTGAATGCCAAAGTCCTAGATTGCCACGTTCCGAAACATGAGCACAGAAAATTTTCATCTGGAAAAAATATAATGTAGGTTGACGTTAATTATCTATTACAAGTATAAAAATCATTTCATTGAAGTGCTCATTGACTATTTAAATCAAGGTTAATCAAATATTCTGAGAACCCTCTCAAGGCATGTAGGTGCGCCAGCCAGTCCTGCGTGATTAAATGTGATTGCTTGACTTATGGGGTTGCTGGGTCTGACAGCTAAAAACCAGAAGATGTACAAAACAATGATTAATTCATTTTAGAATAATTGATCAGGAGCCATTTTTTCCCTATAGCAGTTTATATTATAAGTGTTGGGGAAAATAAACAGAGGAAAACCTCCTGGAAGCCTAGTGTATTTTTTCCACAAACGCAGAGGCGGATTAAACCATCTTGTTATTGAATAACCATTAAACCAGATTGTGACACACATGACAAGAAATCCAATAAAGGGATTGCAAAGACGGAAAGAAATTTCATCTTTTCTGAGAGCTGGACAGCTACAACCCATTCCTTACAAGTTCTTAAGATAAATTATGTCATCATCAAGTCTCATGAACTGACAGCCCTCCTTGGAACACATAGTTCATCCGAGCTTCACCTGGCAATCAAGTGGCCACTTGTATTCCTTAGATGCCTTTATCCAAAGGAAATAAAAAAAATCTGCCATCTCCATGGCTCTCTGTAACTTGGAGGAGGGTACCCAGCTTAAAACTCAGAGAGACAGGTTAAATGAGATGCTATTTTCCTTGACCTTTACATTTTAAAGAGATAGCTCCAAGGCCCTTAAGGAAAAAGACAAAAAAAAAAAAAAATCTTGGGCTATAGAACAGGCAAGATGTTTACAGTGTTAGGGGCAGAGAAATAATTTGCTACAAATTAGCTAAAGAAAATTCTCTTAGAAAATGGAGGGCTGAGCCTCCCTAAGGGCAGGTGAGGGCCTGGACCCTTCCTGTCCACAGGAACCCCTGTGCCATCCCTGAGATGCTTACAACAGCTAGAAACGTGTCAACTCATTTTTCTGTTAAGGCCTTCATTTTCACTGAACAAACATTTACTTTTAAGGAGTTGGGGGTGTTCATGCTTTCTTTTTCTTGTCCCTCCCTCCCTGTCCCCCTCCTCCAGCCAAAAAAAGAACCCATAGTTTTAGCAATGTTTGTGCGTATAGACTCTGATCATCATATGTAACTAGTTTTGAAGGAAGTATTTCCATTGTGGGTGTGTCTTGCTGTAAATATTTGTTCATATTTTTTTGTGATTTCAATACTATGTACCATCGTATTGTCATAGCTTTTATAAAGCAAACCATAAATATACAAAGAAAAGAAAATGAGAGGTTGGAAAGTCGCCTGCCTCTTTGGGCAGCAGGGAAGATTCTGTTTTGTTTTGTTGTATTTACTCTTACATAGGACAACACACTGATATGATTTCTCTTTATCATGTTTTGAGTATAATAAAGGGTAGGCTTTATCTTTTTTATAGTAGGTGGCCGAGGTGGGTGGACAACCTGAGTGTCATCCAATCTGATAGGACAGACAGAAAGTCCCCTTTGTCATCCGGGAATTGTTATCTGCTTTCCTGAGACATCATTTCTACAAACTCTGAACTCGGTGAGCGCCTTACCGTGTAGTTTCAGTCTGATGGTAAATGTCACTAGATAATTCTGTCCCAGTGCAGTTTACTGGATGACTGCAGCCTGGTCATTGTTTTAGTAAGGTTAGCCTAGACAATGCTGTTGTCAAAAGCTAATGCTGAAATCCGGAAGCGTGGGCTTCCCTCCTGGCTCAGGGGTAAAGAATCCTCCTGCCAATGCCTGAGACACAGGTTGGATCCCTGATCCATGAAGATCCCACATGCCACGGAGCAACTAAGCTCATGTGCCACAACTACTGAGTCTGTGATCTAGAACCTGAGACCCACAACCACTGAGCCCACGTGCTGGAGAGGAGCCCCCACTCCGCAATGAAGATAGCTCCTGCTTGCCGCAACTAGAGAAAAACCCACAAAGCAACCAAGACCCAGCACAGCCCAAAACCAATTAAAAAAAGAAATCCAGGTAACTTGAAATCACTTGGTTTTATCTAGTCCATGTTGCATTTCCACTGCAAATTGGCTCAGGGGGTCGATTCTATGTTGGTACTCAGGAACCCAGGGGTCATGGAGACCCTACAGTATTATAGCTGTGTTGTCTAGAGGATGTGGGTCAAAAGAAGCAGCAAAGGAACCAGATGCCTGCTCTTAACCTGTCCAGCTGAGATGTGAACATGTCACTGACCACGGTCTATTGGCCAATACTTGCCAAGAGGTCCCATCTGAGTCCTGGCTGGGCGCTATCGTGGCTCAGCCCAGATGCCGGTTGCTGTCCAACTCCCTTGCTCTTAGAAAAGCACCTAGCCTCACCCAGTACTGGGCCTCCTTCCTCAGAGCAGCATATATACAGTGACCTCTTGGTGGAGATGAATGAAAAATGTCTCCATCTCTATACCACTCCCAGCATCTCTGAAGACCCATCACAGTGCCAGGGTTTCGAAGGATGCCCAATGCCACTGCACACCTTCTCCCTCTGCCCTCTTGCCCCTTCACCACAGGACCAATCCCAATAGTATTTCCCAACAAGTTTTCTGCAGGCAAATCTTTGATGCAGAGTCTGCTTCCCAGGGAGCTTGACCTATGGGTCACCAAATATATTATAAACATCAGAGTTTTGTTAAAATTGCAGATGGCTGGTTTTTATCCCAGGTCTAGTGAATTTAGAGTATCAATAAGAGAATGGAGGCTGGGAATCTGCATTATTAAAAAGCACCCAGGAAATGATTTTCCTCATTAAACTGACACTAACGATGACAGTTGCAATTACCTTGATTATGTACGAAATTGAAGAGCTGAAGTGAGAGTGGTGAGGGAGAAGTGGTCAGAGAATTAGAAAACCTCATGCAGGCTCTTCTGTCAAAATCATTTATGTTAAAATAGAAAAGTGTCTACAAGCGAACTCCACCAGGAGTAAACAAAGCACTTGCAGAAACAAAGATTTTAAATCCACAGACCGTGAAATGTTAGACTGTAATCAGCTACATGAGCCAAATGAACATGTTTTAAAATAATTTTACATCTCACATCCGTGATGCCAGAAATGCCCCACCTCAGACACTCCTTTTCTTTGGCGAGCTTTGGGAATTGTGAACCTGAGTGGCCAAATCACCACGGCTGAGCTGAGGAGTCAAATCATTTTTCAAAGTCATTATTCTTTCTGGAGAATTCTTCCTGCAGACTGACATTATCCAAGTGGGTACATAACTACAGACTTTCTTTCACATTAGACATAAATTAGTTTCCCTCCTCCTTCTCTTTGTTGTTCAGATCTAAACAGAAACTCCAAAAATCTCCATTTGTCAGAATTAATCCAGGGACTTCCCTGGAGGTCCAACGGTTAAGACTCCAGGCTTCCAATGCAGGAAGCACAAACTAGATCCCTGGTTGGGGAACTAAGATCCCACATGCCACAAGACCAAAAATAAATGAATAAATGAAACAAAATGTTAAAAAATAAGAGTTAACCCTTTAAGCACTGACTTATTGCCAAAAGTAAATAAACAAAGAAAGTAAAACATTAAAAAATAGAACTGACCTATTTGGTAGCAGGAAGCAAAACAATGTGTGCCCTGTATACATTTATCAAAATATCCTCACATATTTTAAATTCAGTAGAAAAGGATCATATAAGCCCTAAAATCAACAGGCAGGACTTTGTATAAAGAGTCTTTATCAAGAGTCATGTTGTCCAATCTGTTCACACACTGTTGTTGACAGTCTCAACCCTATCTGGCTGGGTTCAGGGACTATGGTCTGGTTGGAAATGTTCCCACACACAACAACTCCATTTCCATTGCATCAGAATACCAACTGTGAGACAGACAAATGGCCTGTTTTTATGATGATCTTACTTATGATTAATTTTTGCAGCAATTTTGACTTCAATAATATTACATCATTGTTTTCTTGATTATTATGTTCTCTGGAGTCCCCTGTGATTATGTGTCTGAGACAGTTGTCTCACTTCCTTCACCCCAATGTCAGTTCTGATGTCAGGGCTCATTACTTTCATATTCATGGGCTCATTGTGCAACCCTAATATCTGATGTTTGTCTTATTTAAAAGCAGTAGTGATGCAGTAAAAACAGTACTAAATTAGCAGTGCGAAAACTTAGGTAATGATCCCATCTCTGGAACTCAGAACTAGGAAAACCATAGACTCATCTATCTATCTTTAATGAGAATAATTATAGCTTGTTTCATTTTAAAGTTTTTTTATGTTTATTTTTTTAATGTGGATCATTTTTAAAGTCTTTATTGAATTTGGTACAATATTGCTTCTGTTTTATTTTTTGGCCCTGAGGCATATGAGATTTTAGCTCCCTGACCAGGAATTGAACCCATACTGCCCACATTGGAAGGCGAAGTCTTAAGCACCGGACCATTAAGGAAGTCCCCTATAACTTGTTTGAGAATTAGACAATGTGAGTTATATGAAAGCACTCTGAAAAAACGTGGGTTTTTTTTTTTTTTTTTTTTTTAAGCACATCAGTTCAGTTCAGCTCTGTTCAGTCATGCAGTCCTGTCTGATTCTTTGTGACCCCATGGACTATAGCATGTCAGGCTTCCCTGTCCATCAGCAGCTCCCTGAGCTTACTCAAACTCATGTCCATTGAGTCGGTGATGCCACCCAACCCTCTCATCCTCTGTCATCCCTCTCTTTTCCTGCCTTCAATCTTTCCCAGCATCAGAGTCTTTTCCAATCAGTCAGTTCTTCACATCAGGTGGCCAAAGTATTGGCGTTTCAGCTTCAGCATGAATATTCAGGACCGGTTTCCTTTAGGATGGACTTGTTGGATCTCCTTGCAGTCCAAGGGGACTCTCAAGAGTCTTCTCCAACACCACAGTTCAAAAGCATCACTTCTTTGGTGCTCAACTTTCTTCATAGTCCAGCTCTCACATCCATACATGACTACTGAAAAAACCATAGCTTTGAATAGATGGACCTTTGCTGGCAAGATAATGTTTCTGCTTTTCAATATGCTGCATAGGTTGGTCATAGCTTTTCTTCCAAGGAGCAAGTGTCTTTTAATATCATGGCTGCAGTTACTATCTGCAGAGATTGGAGCCCCCCAAAATAAAGCTGGAATCAAGATTGCTGGGGGGAAATATCAATAACTTCAGATATGCAGATGACACTATCCTTATAACAGAAAGCAAAGAAGAACTAAAGAGCCTCTTGTTGAAAATGAAAAAGGAGAGGGAAAAAGTTGTCTTAAAACTCAACTGTTTCCATTGTTTCCCCATCTATTTGGCATGAAGTGATGGGACTGGATGCCATGATTTTAGTTTTCTGAATATTGAGTTTTAAGCCAACTTTTTTTTTCTGATGTTGAGTTTTAAGACAACTTTTTCCCTCTCCTTTTTCATTTTCATCAAGAGGCTCTTTAGTTCTTCTTTGCTTTCTGTTATAAGGGTAGTGTCATCTGCATATATGAAGTTATTGATATTTCCCCCCAGCAATCTTGATTCCAGCTTATGCTTCATCCAGCCTGGCTTTTCGCATGATGTACTCTCCATATAAGTTAAATAAGCAGGGTGACAATACACAGCCTTGAAGTGAAGTGAAGTGAAGTCGCTCAGTTGTGTCCGACTCTTTGCGATCCCATGGCCTGTAGCCTACCAGGCTCTTCCGTCCATGGGGTTTTAAAGGCCAGAATACTGGAATGGGTTGCCATTTCCTTCTCCAGGGAATCTTCCCAACCCAGGGATCGAACCCAGGTCTCCCACATTGCAGGCAGATGCTTTACCATCTGAGCTACCAGGGAAGTCTATACAGACTTGACATACCCCCTACTCAATTTGGAACCAGTCTGTTGTTCCATGTCCAGTTCTAACTGTTGCTTCTTGACCTGCATGCAGATTTCTCAGGAGGCAGGTCAGGTGGTCTGGTATTCCCATCTCTTTCAGAATTTTCCACAGTTTGTGGTGATCCACACAGTCAAAGGCTTTGGCATAGTCAATAAAGCAGAATGTTTTTCTGGAACTCTCTTGTTTTATCAATGATCCAACGGATGTTGGCAATTTGATCTCTGGTTCCTCTGCCTTTTCTAAATCCAGCTTGAACATCTGGAAGTTCACGGTTCAGGTACTGTTGAAGCCTGGCTTGGAGAAATTTGAGCGTTGCTTTGCTCTAAGGTGAAATGAGTACAATTGTGGGGTAGTTTGAGTGTTCTTTGGCATTGCCTTTCTTTGGGATTAGAATGAAAATGGACCTTTTCCAGTCCTGTGGCCACTGCTGAGTTTTCCAAATTTGCTGGCATATTGAGTGCAGCACTTTCACAGCATCATCTTTCAGGATTTGAAATAGCTCAACTGGAATTCCATCACCTCCACTAGCTTAGTGTGTAGTGATGCTTCCTAAGGCCCACTTAACTTCACATTCCAGGATTCTGGCTCTAGGTGAGTGATCACATATCGTGGTCATCTGGGTCATGAAATCATGCTTTTTGTCAGTGTTGTAGCCCCAAGTTTGAAACATATCTAATGAAAGTGAGAATGAAAGGAAAGCATTCTAGCTGGATGGCCCAGAAGCTGCTAACTGAAGTATCTTTCTCCTCATCCCTCCCTCCTATAAAATATGTTTCTAATTCTCCTGCCCTTGGACCAATAAATACTAAGATTTGGGTGGTAGTATCAGAGCCAAGCTTCTAAGAGCAAGCACCTCTAACCAGCACATACACATCATCTGGAAGCTTCTTAGAAATGCAGGTTCCAAGACAACATCCAATAAATTGGGGACTTTGGCCAGCAGTGTCAGTTTTAACAAGCCTTCAGTGCAGTTCCGGTGCAGGTTAATGTTGAGAACACTGGACCAGAGGACAGGGAGGGAGGAGGCCAATGTCATTTTGCCAGGCCGTTTGACTGCCAGGCTGTTTGCCAGGACTTTTGAGTGTGTTGTTAAGAATCCTCATGAAATTCCTTTTTTGCCTCTGTCTTTTCATCATTAATTCTCAAGGACACATCTTGTTTCTTTTATTTTTTATTCAGCTTTATCAGGTTATAACTGGCAAATAAAATTGTAAAGGATTTAAAGTGTACAACGTAATGATTTGATACATATATATATTGTGGGAAGACTTCCTCCTGTTTTTTTACTATCCTGTCTTTTCAGGAAAATGCAAAGCTAAGTGTTTTTATTTAAAACAGAAATTCTGCAGAATAACCGGCACACTACTCACAGGGTTTCACAGGTGATGCTTGGGGCAAGGAACCTGCCTGCCAATGCAGGAGACAGAAGAGGTGCAAGTTCGATCTCTGGGTCAGGAAGATTCCCCTGGAGGAGGGCATGGCAACTCACTCCAATATTCTTGCCGGGAGAAATCCCATGGACAGAGGAGCCTGGAGTGGACTCAGTTCAGTTCAGTCGCTCATTCAGACTCTTTGTGACCCCACGGACTGCAGCACACCAGGCCTCCCTGTCCGTCACCAACTCCTGGAGCTTACTCAAACTCATGTCCATGGAGTCGGTGATGCCATCCAACCATCTCATCCTCTGTCATCCTCTTCTCCTCCCACCTTCAATCTTTCCCAATATCAGGGTCTTTTCCAACAACTCAGTTCTTCGCATCGGGTGGCCAAAATATTGAAGGTTCACAGTTGCAGAGTTGGACACGACTGAAAAAACTTAGCACACATTGATCCAACATCTTCCAGAGGATGGTGTGGTCCCACATGGGTGGATGTTGCTGGTGAGTCAAAACAGCCCTGCTTCTATCTTTCATGAGGCAGATGCATCAAAACCAATCTTCCTAAGATAATGGGAGGATGATTAGATTTTGCTTCCCGAGACTCTGAAATGGGTCAGGAGAGTACATTAAGTACACAAAATGCACATTAGCTCTAAGGCGGAACTACCTTCAGGCTGAAATTTCACTCACTGTTCTCTCTCCAGACCATATCCAGCCATATTGCCAATGTCATCAAAGTATTAAATGTGTTTTTATAGTAAAAAAAAACAAAAACAAAAAACCGACAACATAAAAATGTCTTGAACATAAGTTCTGTCTGCTGTCGAATTTTAAAGGAGTGACTAAAGTTCAAAGATTAAATTCCCGCGTACTCACTGCTTTCTTTTCTTGAAGGAATATGGTCCTGAAATGCATGAGAAAAGACAAGCACACGTGAACTTCTGGTTTTTTTTTTTTCATATCACTAAAACTGGTGGAGTGTTAGTGTGGATTTATATCATCTGCCTTCCCAATTCTATGTTCAGTGACATCACACTGATAATATACCCAGAGTGGGAATGTTTACAGCATGGAAATCATCACGTGGCCTAAATGAAGGGTGTTTTTTTTTTTTTTTCTCTTTCTCAACAGTGAGTTTACCAGCATACAATTAATTTATAAAAAATTTATTATCATCAACTTGCATTACCAAAAGGCAGGGTCCAGCTTCTCAAACAGAAATAAAGAGGTCAAGTTGGTGGAAACAAAAGTTCGCTTTATTTCAGATGCCTGCAACAGAAAATGGGATAGAGCTGGGATGGGGGTATTGGGGTGACGACTGTCCAAAGGCTGACTACCCCCAGCCCACAATCAGCGGGTACGATCTTTTATAGGCTGAGGGAGGCGGCTACATGCAGAAACAGCACAGTCCGCTCCAACAGTCACCGTGAAACTGGTCTTTGGTGGTCTGACGGGCATCATCTTGATTGTTTTGGGTACAGTTAGAGTTCAGTTCCAGGATTGGCTTGTTTCCATTTCTTTGAGCCCAGTTCTCGGAATTGTGGCCACTTATGTTGTGGCTACAGTCTGGTCATTATGCAGTTTAACTTCTCCACCTGATGGCAGTTTCCGTGTCTATAAGCCCTTTCGGAGGATCTGGCTCCGAATATTATCTAATAGCTCTCGAGGAGGGACTGAGGACTATGCTTGATAACTACGTTATTATTATTTGGTCTGTTTTCCTTTATTTTGCATGTCCTCACTTCTCTGATTACACTGATTTCTTGACTAAAGTTTTTCCACAGACAAAAGGCAGGCAGAGGACATGGAGGGGCAAGGACCGTAGACACGCACTCCATTTCACTTGCAAATTATGTGAATTATTGCCTTGCTGAAAAGTATTCCTCCTTCATGGGAAGGGGATGGTTTGCACCACAGTCTGTACATTTTAAGTGAAGTGAAAGCTGCTCAGTTGTGTCTGACTCTTTGCGACCCCATGGATCCATGGAATTCTCCAGGCCAGAATACTGGAGTGGGTAGCCTTTCCCTTCTCCAGGGGATCTTCCCAACCCAGGGATCAAACCCAGGTCTCCCACATTGCAGGTGGATTCTTTACTAGCTGAGCCACAAGGATAAAAATGCAAGTTACTACGTACAAGCTAACTACAGGTAAGGTAAAGACATGAAATTGTTCTTTCATAAACGGGTAGTGAAGTGAGTATGTCCATTTTAAAGAGGTAGTGGTGAGCCAGGAAAAGTACCCAGGAGCAGTGACAGATGATGAAGGTAACCAGGAGGGGGTCAAAGTCAGCTCTCACTCCAGGGCCTCTCCATCTTCACACGCTCTTGGAGTTCAGCTCACCCCCCACCTTGAATCGGTCCCTCTTCTGTCTGTTCTGTCCTCTTTGGGACAAGAGTAGGGTGCTGTGGATTTACCAGCTCATCACCCAACTTTCCCACCAATCTTTGGTTTCTCCTGGCTTCTTAACACCCACCCTAGGGTCTTAAGCGGTGTGATTGCAATACACAAATCTAGAGAAATCTCATTTTAAATAGGGGGAAACTGATACTCAATGAAGCAAAGATTAAATGAAAGTGTTATTTGCTCAGTCATGTCCATATCTTTTGCAACCCCATGGACTGTAGCCCACCAGGCTCCTCTATCCATGGGGTTCTCCAGGCAAGAATACTGGAGTGGGTTGCCATTCCCTTCACCAGGGGTCTTCCAGACCCAGGGATCGAACCCGAGTCTCCTGCATTGCAAGCAAATTCTTCACTATTTGAGCCAAATAGGGAGTTTAAGGGCTTCCCTTGTAGCTCAGTTGGTAAAGAATCTGCCTGCAATGCTGGAGAACTAGGTTCAATTCCTGGGTTGGGAGTATTCCTGCCTGAAGAATCTTCTTGCCTGAAGAATCCCATGGACAGAGGAGCCTGGTGGGCTACAATCCATAGGGTCACAAGAATTGGACACAATTTAGCAACTAAACCACCACCACCACCAGGGAGTTTAAAAATCTTTTTTCTTTGTGGTTACTTTCTTCCCTGCTATGAATTCTCAAATATGCATGGCGTGGGAGGCACTGAGGAGGAAGATACTTGATTCAGATAGCTAACTAACACAGCCTTCATAGTTCCTCTCAGCTAGACTAAACTTCAGACCATTTTCTTCCTGACTCTGGACCTCTGAGTTCCCTTTTCTTAGAACATTTACTTTAGAAAACTTATCATTGTAAATCCTTCCTCTGCCCCTTTGAGATGTAAATCTTTTTCAAAAGCCTCTTTCTAGTTTTATAGCCCAGTAATGTCTTTTTCAAGGACCCAGGAGCCTAGTCTTTGAAGTGAGATTGTAGAGGGAGGTGGTGATTACCTCTTAGTCTGGGGGGCTGGGGGCAGAGCCTAACTACAGAGGGCTCCAAATTTAGCTCAAATGGTAAAAAAATCTGCTGGCAATGCAGATCCCCTGGAGAAAGGAATAAATGAAATGATAACCCACTCCAGTGTTCTTGCCTGGAGAATCCCATGGACAGAAGAGCCTGGCAGGCTATAGCCCATGGAGTTGCAAAGAGTCTGTCAGGACTGAGCGACTAATACTTTCACTTTTTTTCAGTCTTTACAATTTGACTTTTTGTCAAATTGTAAAAGTGTAGTTTTTACAACAGAAAAAGTTTACTTGCTGTTTGGATAAAACAATTAGCAAACATACTGGCCTAAGATACTCTCCTCAGGCCAGACTTATGTTTTAGAGAACCGAACATAGATTCAGTTTTTAAATCTTTCCCCTATTGCAATAGCCTTGGATAAAGCCTTCTTTACCTGTTTAATTCTGATGCAAATCGAAAGCTTGATTTTGCCACTTAATATGAAATTATTATAGCTCTGTAAAATTAGGTCTATAAAATGGCGATTATAATGTTAATGTCAGAATTATTCTGCTAATCAAATGAGCTAACATAAGAAATGCCTTTAGCACAGTGCCTGACTCCTAGTAAGTACTGGCAATGATGATAATAATAATAAATAATAAGTACTATTGTTACATCACTTAATTATCAGTGTGGACATTGAATTGGCATTTTTCTCTGTCTTGAAATGACCATATAGTCTACTATAATAATGCTATTTTCATAATTCTTTCTCTTTTCATTGCAGGAATAACATCTGAGGTTCATTATGCAATTAAGTAAATTCCTGACTACTTAGGGACATTTAACTATCGTGCAAATTAATCTTTTCACCTTTTATGTTAGACTTGGTTCACACATGGCTTTTTCACTGGCAATTAGCACTTCCTCTGTTTGGACTGCCACTGCCAAATTATTAACATCTCTCCAGAGGAGATCAAGGAAAGAGAAAGGGAGAAAACCCAAAAAACTCAGTTGCCAGCAGTACTTCGGAGCACTGAAGTAAAGTGATTCTGAGCAGTTATGGTCAAGGCTTCTGTCTTTTGATACATTTCTGGCTTTTTACCCCAACAGCTCCATACAAGTCTAGTGGACCCTTGGGTCTGGATCACAGATAAGGACATTTTAATTTTAATTTTTATGAAGGTGGGGGAGTTCTTTTGACTCTCACTAACTGGAAATTTAGTTCATTTCTGAAAATATGTGCTTTGGGAATTGCAGAGAAACCAGAGACCAAATTGCAAACATCCCTTGGATCATCAAAAAAGCAAGAGAATACCTGAAAAACATATACTTCTGATTTATTGATTATGCCAAAGCCTTTGACTGTGTAGATCACAACAAACTCTGGAAAATTCTTAAAGTGATGGGAATACCAGACCACTTGACCTGCCTCCTGAGAAATCTGTATGCAGGTCAAGAAGCAACAGTCAGAACTGGACATAGAACAATAGACTGGTTCCAAATTGAGTAACAAGTACATCAAGGCTATATATTGTCACCCTGCTTATTTAGCTTCTATGCAGAGTACATCATGTGAAATGCTGGGCAGGATGAAACATAAGCTGGAATCAAGATTGCCGGGAGAAATACCAATAACCTCAGATACACAGATGACACCACCCTTATGGCAGAAAGCAAAGAACTAGAGAGCCTCTTGATGAAAGTGAAAGAGGAGAGTGAAAAAACTGGCTTAAAACTCAACTTTCAAGAAACAAACATCATGGCATCTGGTTTATCACTTCATGGCAAACAGATGGGAAAACAATGGAAACAGTGAGATACTTTATTTTGGGGGGCTCCAAAATCACTGCAGATGGTGATTGCAGCCATGAAATTAAAAAACGCTGGCTCCTTGGAAGAAAAGCTATGACCACCCTAGACAGCATATTAAGAAGCAGAGACATTATCTTGCCAGCAAAGGTCCGTTTAGTCTAAGCTATGGTTTTTCCAGTAGTCATGTATGGATGTGAGAGTTGGACTATAAAAGCTGAGCGCCAAAGAATTGATGCTTTTGAACTGTGGTGTTGGAGAAGACTCTCGAGAGTCCCTTGGACTGCAAGGAGATCCAACAAGTCCATCCCAAAGGAAATCAGACCTGAAAGAACTGATGCTGAAGCTGAAACTCTGATACCTTTGCCACCTAATGCAAAGAACTGACACATTGGAAAAGATCCTGATGCTGGGAAAGATTGAAGGCAGGAGGAGAAGGGGATGGCAGAGGATGAGACGGTTGGGTGGCATTACTGACTCAATGGACATGAGTTTGAGTAAGCTCTGGGAGTTGGTGATGGACAGGGAAGCCCGGCATGCTGCAATCCATGGGATCGCAGAGTCAGATATGACTGAGCAACTGAACTGAACTGAATAAAGTACACCAAGCACCACAGTTTGAATAAATATGTCTATTTAATAATTTCATTTCAACTGGATCCAATGAAACACAAATAAAGAGATTTTTTTTTTAAGAGATATTTTTTAACTTTGGCACGGTGGTAGCGGCAGTTTAATTGCTAAGTCGTAACTCACTCATTGCCACAGTTCAGACTCTTTGTTGGCAGGTTTGAGAAGCCATAGCGATGCACAGCTTGGTTATATAAGGCTTAATTAAAACTGCATTGTAATGATAACATTTTGTCTCTGTTGAAATTAAAAAAAAAATACTTGCTTAAAAATCCATTTACTCTTTGATGTTTTTCATTGTTTCCAGGCCTGTTAGCAAACACTGCTGACCAACACTTACTGAAGGCAGGTTAATTAGGTCTTCCAAAATCAGTGGGGGAAGATTAAAATCTTAAAAACTATGATAACTCTCTCTGCACCCCATCTTTGTTTTAACTCCATATTTGAGTTTTATTGAAAAAGACTGCCTGTCAGAGATTAAGACTGAAAAGTAAGTAATCTATTTCAGCTTTACTATTTTTTTTCTTGCTTTCAGAAATATAAAAAATACATCAAAGAAGTATTTTTTTTTTGTCACTGTTTTGCCTTTTGATCCTTTATAGTCAAAGACTTATATTAAAGTAGATTCACTTGGTTTTACTGGTAAGACAAAAAGAAAAAAAAATATTGCACAATATACAGGATAAGGGTAGAGGGACTGATGTTGAGAAACATTCCAGTTTCCAGTATTCTGGAAATACAGTTGCAAAGACGTAGCTGATTCTTCCATCTACTAGATGGGTCCTTGCATGATATTCCAGAAATCATATTTAGAGCCTCAAGGGACCTCGGATACGAGGGGTAGAATTGTCTTCCATTTTCTTCTGGGAGTTCTTGAAGCTAATCCTCCAGGTCTCAAAGTCAAAAAAGGACTTCCTAAAGGTTTTCGGGCCGTGCTTCTTTCTGGAGAATCCTAATATTCTTATGTAGTCTCAGGAAAAAAGCCTGGTGACTAATATTCAGTCATTTATTAGCATGGGAATAACACAGTGGGGAAAAATGTGATGTAATGAACCAAAGACCCTTGTGTTTAAAAAACAAAAGCAAAATTTGCCTATTGAAATTCCTTACACAAAAGCCTCAGGGGCCCCTGTGAGGTCTTAAGCAAGTATATGTGGGATGAAAGAATATATTCTGCCCAAGTTGTGGTTATAGAACCACTCCAGCTTATAGGGGTATAATTAAAGCTGTTTCAATCGTTTGTGTCAGTCAGAGCTTGGCTTCTAGTGGAACGTGAACATGCATCATGTGTGGAGAGAGGATAGTAACTGGCTAGAGTTTGTGGGAAGTTAAACCCGTTTTAAAGAACTGTTCACATTACCATAATGAAGATTCGTGATTTTTCACTCCTGATCTAAAAATTAGCTCATATTTATAAATCACGGACGTATGTATTTTGAATATCACATAAACGTATCAATGTAACCTGTAATATATAGTTGTGTCAGAATATCCCTTTGTAGCCTAATTTTTATGTTATGTGTATATTTAAGTATAAACATCAACGCTTAGTATTCCATTTTCAAAGTGTATAGCACAATCTCCATATTAACTGAAAGTATTTTAAAAAATCATATTTAGTCCTACTTTTATTTATTTAGAATAATCTATATACTTTTCTGTGCTTCCTAGGTGGCTCAGTGGTAAAGAACCTGCCTGCCAATGCAGGAGACATAAGAGACACAGGTTCAATTCCTGGGTCAGGAAGATCCCCTGGAGGAGGGCATGGCAACCCACTCCAGTATTCTTGTCTGGAGAATCCTACAGACAGAGGAGCCTGGCTAGCTACAGTCCATAGCCCAAAGAATCAGATATGACTGAAGCAACTTAGCATGTGTATACTTTTCTACATTTTGAATTATTTATTTTATTTATAGAACCTAGTTTATAATATATCCAGTAAAGGTCTCCAAAGAGATGGGAGTGAATAAGATCAAGGAAAAGGTAAATGGGCAGACATATTAAAAGTATCATTACTTCTTTTTCTAAAAATACACTATTAAAAATGTCTTCATCTTGTTATATTAAAATATTGCCTTATTTATTTACCTTATTTGGCTGGCAGAGTCTTAGAAAAACTAGTGTCTACATCTCTTTTTTTTCTGCTATATCCTTAGTAAATGGCTCTATTTACTTCTATGTTAGTTTTAGCCGATCAAAATTTATGTGAAAGTTGCTCAGTCATGTCCAACTCTTTGCAACTCAAAAAGCTCAACTTTCAGAAAACTAAGATCATGGCATCCGGTCCCATCAATTCATGCAAACAGATGGGGAAACAGTGGAAACTGACTTTATTTTTTGCCCTCCATGAAATTAAAAGACGTTTACTCCTTGGAAGAAAAGTAATGACCAACCTAGACAGTGTATTAAAAAAGCAGAGACATTGATTTGCCAACAAAGGTCCGTCTAGTCAAAGCTATAGTTTTTCCAGTAGTTATGTATGGATGTGAGAGTTGGTCTATAAAGAAAGCTGAGCACTGGAGAATTGATGCTTTTGAACTGTGGTGTTGGAGAAGACTCTCGAGAGTCCCTTGGACTGCAAGGAGATCCAACCAGTCCATCCTAAAGGAGATCAGTCCTGGGTGTTCATTGGAAGGACTGATGTTGAAGGTGAAATTCCAATACTTTGGCCACCAAATGAGAAGAGCTGACTCGTTGGAAAAGACCCTGATGCTGGGAGGGATTGAGGGCAGGAGGAGAAGGGGACGACAGAGGATGAGATGGTTGGATGGCATCACTGACTTGATGGACATGAGTTTAAGCAAACTCTGGGAGTTGGTGATGGACAGGGAGGCCTGGCGTGCTGCAGTCCATGGTGTCACAGAAAGTTGGACGTGACTGAGCGACTGAACTGAACTGAACTGGGCTTTGGCTCACCAGGCTCCTTTGTCCGTGGGATTCTCCAGGCAAGAACACTGGAGCGGGTAGCCATTATGTAACTAAAGTATAGAAATTCTTCAGGATTCTTTACTTTACCACATATTGTAACTTCCTTGTTATAAAATATCCATGTCCAAGTTTCAAAAGTCAGTTTGTGAGCCTAATTTTCAAATCTATATTGGTCATCTTAATCCTTACTGAATTTCCAATTCTTTATTGGTAAGAATTATTATAACTTTCTACAAATATGGAGATCATGACAAAGTACATGTTTTTCAATCTTAATTCATCATCTCACCCAGGACTTCTCTTCCACAAACTCAAGATTCAAGGTACACCATGTCCTATCACAGTCCTAGAGGGATCTTTTGTGGGTGACCCTTTATCATCCTCAAAACCCACATTGTAGAAGAGCTTGTTCCTTTCTACATTTTTAACTCTTTTGTCCCATTCATTGTTATTTAACCTGAACTTCAGTGATAATCCTCTAAGTAAGTAATTCATGATTTAGATCAAAATATCCCTTTTAGCACTATCCACCAGTGCTCTGGTATATCCCTATTGTGTTGACTTTCTAGACAGTTACTTAATAACATCTTCTCTCTTTTCCTACCTTTAAAACATTTACCGCATCCTCTTTTAGGTCCTGAGTGTGTGTCCTATTTACTCTCTCAAATTCCCTCTGCCATCTCTGCTGTTGCTGAAGATGAGCCAGTGCTCCTGGAGAAGCTTCAGGCTCCATTTATGTACAGATTCTTTCCTCTACCGAAAGACAGCGCCCTGAACATTTTCTCCTGTTTCTGCTGCATTACCAAAATTTCCTTCATGAACACATCCATCAACATAAAACACTTTCATAAATTCTACTTTCCTAAAAATACCAACAAAAGATCCTCTCTCTTGACCCCAAATCTTCTCTACCTATTTTCTCTTTCTCCCTTTCAGCAAAACTTTTTTAGAAAGTTGTCTGTTTACTGTCTATAACTGATTTTCTTCCATTCTTTATTTAAGTAAGGTGATGACATAATTCATTGGGTAACCATAATATTATTGAGAATAAAAATAAATGTTATTAATTGTTAGTGAAGTTTAATGTAAACCTAGATTGTCTCAGGCAGATGAGACATATGGAGTCCTTTTCTAAATTCGTTTCAGAGATGCTTAATCTTCATTAATCCCCCAACCTGCTCTTTTCCAAGTCAACAGCCATCTCTATTTTGCTAAATAACAATGATTAATTCTCAGTTGTCCTCTTATTTGTCTTGTTAGTAGCATTTGATCACTCTTTCTCCCTGAAAACATTTCTCCACAGTGCTTGCAAGGCACAAGCTCCCTTGGTCTCCTCACGGGACGGTCATTGCGTCTCCATCTCCCTCACTGCTCCCTCTTCATCCCTCTGACCTAGGGATACCCTAGGGCATGTGTGCTCATTGACTCTTTTCTCAATTTTACCTCTATTCATACCCCTGATGATCTCTTCTGGTCCAATCATTTAAAATGGCATAATTAAGTTAATTGATCCAAAATTTAAATTTCAGCTTGTCCTCTCCTCTGTTGTTCAGGCTCATTTATCAAACCACTTATTCACCATTTCATCTTGGGTTTCTAATAGACATATAAAATGTAATGTGGCCCAAAGAAGCTCCTGATCTCTGTACTCAAAACCTGATCTGATTGCAGACTTCTCAAATTCAATTCAGTTCAGTTCAGTTGCTCAGTCGTGTCTGACTCTTTGTGACCCCATGGACTGCAGCACGTCAGACCTCCCTGTCCATCACCAACTCACAGAGTTCACTCAGACTTATGTCCATTGAGTTGGTGATGCCATCCAATCATCTCATTCTCTGTTATCCTCTTCTCCTCCTGCCTTCAATCTTTCCCAGCATCAAGGTCTTTACTAATGGGTCAGTTCTTCACATCAGGTGGCCAAAGTATTGGAGTTTCAGCTTCAGCATCAGTCCTTCCATGAATATTCAGGAGTGATTTACCTTAGGATGGACTAGTAGGATCTCCTTGCTGTCCAAGGAACTCTCAAGAGTCTTTTCCAACACCACAGTTCAAAAGCATCACTTCTTTGGTGCTCAGCTTTCTTTATAGATCAACACTTTCGTCCATACATGACTACTGGAAAAACCATAGCTTTGACTAGACGGACCTTTGCTGGCAACGTAATGTCTCTGCTTTTGTGTGTGTGTGTGTGTGTGTGTGTCTGCTTTTTATATGCTGTCTAGGTTGGTCATAGCTTTTCTTCCAAGGAGCAAGTGTCTTTTAATTTCATGGCTGCAGCCACCATCTGCAGTGATTTTGGAGCCCCCCAAAATAAGTCTGTCACTGTTTCCACTGTTTCCCCATCTGTTTGCCATGAAGTGATGGGACCAGATGCCATGATCTTAGTTTTCTGAATGTTGAGTTTTAAGCCAAAATTTTTCATTCCTCTTTCACTTTCATCAAGAGGCTTTTTAGTTCTTCTTTGCTTTTTGCCATAAAGGTGGTATCATCTGCATATCTGAAGTTATTGATATTTCTCCCGGCAATCTTGATTCCAGCTTGTGCTTTATCCAGTCCAGCGTTTTTTATGATGTACTCTACATATAAGTTAAATAAGCAGGGTGACTATATACAGCCTCGAAATACTCTTTTTCCTATATGGAACCAGTCTGTTGTTCCATGTCCAGTTCTAACTGTTACTTCTTGACCTGGATACAGATTTCTCAAGAGGCAGGTCAGGTGGTCTGGTATTCCCATCTCTGCCAGAATTTTCCATGGTTTATTGTGATCCACACAGTCAAAGGCTGTGGCATAGTCAATAAAGCAGAAGTAGATATTTATCTGGAACTCTCTTGCTTTTTCAATGATCCAGCAGATGTTGGCAATTTGATCTCTGGTTCCTCTGCCCTTTTAAAATCCAGCTTGAACATCTGAAAGTTCCCAGTTCATGTACTGTTGAAGGCTTGGAGAATTTTGAGCATTACTTTACTTGGGTGTGAGATGAGAGTGGTAGTTTGAGGATTCTTTGGCATTGCCTTTCTTTGAGATTGGAATGAAAACTGACCTTTTCCGGTCCTGTGGCCACTGATGACTTTTCCAAATTTGCTGGCATATTGAGTGCAGCACCTTCACAGCATCATCTTTTAGGATTTGAAATAGCTCAACTGAAATTACATCACCTCCACTAGCTTTTCATGCAAAGATGCACACAGTAAAGGACAGAAATGATCTGGACCTAACAAAAGCTTCTCAATTTCAGTTGATGACAATTCTATCCCTCAAATTTCTCAGGTCAAACCATATGTTTGTCTCTGACACCATTCTTTCTCACATGTCCTATATTTGACCTCTCCATCCTGACTCAGTTTTCTTTGATTTACTTTTTATCACAGTACTTATAATGCATTCTAATGTAACTTATCCTTTTAAAAAAATATTTTATCTTTATTTCTTATACTTAAATATTGTGCTTACCAGGTGGTGCTAGAGGTAAAGAGTCTGCTTGCTAATGTATGAGATGCAAGAGACACAGATTTGATCCCTGGGTCAGGAAGATCCCGTGGAAGAGGGAATGGCAACCCACTCCAGTATTCTGGTCTGGAAAATTCCATGCACAGAGGAACCTGGCAGTCCATGGGGCCAGGCACAAGTCAGACATGACTGAGGACTGAGCATACCACATATTTAGATATTACATATGCTATTGTAAGTAATTATTATACAAATTATTATTATAGAACTTATCTGTTTCAGTATTTTAATATTGACTATCTCCACCAGGACTTGATAACTCTGAGGATATTTTGTCCATTTTATTAATTATAGTATTTCCAGGTCCTAGAATTCTCCCTGTCAACTACAAGTTGACACAAAAAATTATTGTTTAAAAAATGAGTAAATGTTAAAAAAAAAAAAAGAGTAAATGGATGAATAAATTTATTTTCCATTAATATTACTTCTAAATTTTATCTTTTTTATATAAGAAATTTATTTAAATCAACAATCTGATCAAGTTTCTCTCTTATTAGCAAGAAGAATAAGGTCCAACTCTTCAGCCTGGAAAAAAAAACTTTATAAATGTGTATGTAGCATATTAAAAAGCAGAGACATTACTTTGCCAACAAAGGTCCGTCTAGTCAAGGCTATGGTTTTTCCAGTGGTCATGTATGGATGTGAGAGTTGGACTGTGAAGAAAGCTGAGCACCGAAGAATTGATGCTTTTGAACTGTGGTGTTAGAGAAGACTCTTGAGAGTCCCTTGGACTGCAAGGAGATCCAGCCAGTCCATCCTGAAGGAGATCAGTCCTGGGTGTACATTGAAGGACTGATGCTGAAGCTGAAACTCCAATACTTTGGCCACCTGATGTGAAGAGCTGACTCATTGGAAAAGACCCTGATGCTGGGAGGGATTGTGGGCAGGAGGAGAAGGCAACAACAGAGGATGAGATGGTTGGATGACATCACTGACTCGATGCACATGAATTGACTAAACTCCGGGAGTTGGTGATGGACAGGGAGGCCTGGCGTGCTGCGATTCAGGGGGTCGCAAAGAGTCGGACACGACTGAGCGACTGAACTGAACTGATGTACACATTTAATTTTTTAGTGTTTCTTATGTTTCTGTTTTCAGCATGCATACACATTTTTACACGTCTGTCTAAAAACATATCTGTTCTTTGTGGAGCTTTTGCACGTGTTACTTTCTTTTTATACAATGACTTGCCTTTATTTTTTTCTATTGTTAAAGTTTCCACCTTTCCCAATATTTTCTCTAACCAAGCATTATTTAGAAGTATTCTTATTTACTCCCCTATTCCCATAGTATTTTGCACCTATTATATAGCATAAGTGACAGCATCCTTTGAATTAGAGAATCATTTATATGCATGCCTCTGCACGAAGCTGCACAGTATCCACTACCTAATCTCATTGTCTCTATCTTTATTTTAAATCACCCACTTAGCCAACTTCAGAGTTTCATATAAAATACTTGCTCCGGAGACATTTATGACATGTAAATATTTCAAGACCTGAAATAAGAAAGCCAACTGAAAGACAATTTTAAAATAGTTTCTGCTGTGCTCAAGATTTAACTATTTATCTATTCAGAACTCTTTTTGTGTTGTTGTTTTTTAAACCCCAGTGGTAGTGAACCACAGGTTATAATCATGAAGCTAGAAGAATCCTACATTTTTATGCCAGGAAAGTGTGTCTTCCGTAAATAATTTAAAAAGTGTTGTATTTTCAATCTAAGTTGCATTGAAAGGAACTTGTGTTTTGTTTTGTTTTTCTTTAAGAAACCTCTAGGTATTTGGGTCAACAAAATTATTTTGAAAATATTTTCTCATGGAAAGTAGCCCAAAATAGATGGTGCCGTGAGGTTTAATTTGCTGCTTCTTGGGACAGAAATTCATTGGCGTTCAACAGCCTTGCAATATTCACCAGGAAATTATGCTGTGCCAAGTACAAATGCTTTAGATGCACAGCCCTGGAGGTGCAATGTGTGTCAAAGTGGAGACTCCTGGAAGTGGGGGCCCAGAGGGAGAGAAGGTGCTCTCAGTAGACAACTTGCAGGAGAGCATTTTGTGCTGCTTTGAGGTCATCATATTGCATCGCACCATCAGAGCTGCATCCGCGATGGCCCAGTGGGTAAAGAATGTGCCTGCAATGCGGGAGACATGGATTCAATTCCTGGGTCAGGAAGATCCCCTGGAGGAGGAAATGGCAACCCACTTCAGTATTCTTGCCTGAAAAATCCCATGGGCAGAGGAGCCTGGCAGACCACAGTCCAAAGAGCTGCAAAGAGTTGAACATGATTGAGTGACCAAGCCTATCAGAGCTACAGATGTAAAGGAGAGCAAATGTGAGCTGAGATCCCCTTATTCACGTCTATAATCTGTGCGAGGTGTATTAACCAGTTACCTTAGCAATCTTGCTTTGATCTTATCAGAGTATTAACTACTGAGCTTGGGTTCACTTGCTGGGAAGGGTGTCACATGTTTTGTTTGGTATTTCCAAATGATAGGATTCTTAGTACAAAGCATATAAATGTGTGGACATCAGCAGTAAGCATGTAGTATGTAAATAGTTTTGACTGTGGGTTTTTACACCCTTGAGATTAAAAAAATGGATGACTTTAGCCAGCAAATCTACAGTGGGAAAGTTGCCTACAGTAGTTTGAGGCTTGAAAAACTTAGAACAGATGGTGCTGTTGGGACAGGAAGAAGTCAGAAGGTTATCACGACTTCCAACAGCCCTGGAGCCTATGAGAGAGGAGGAACTTTGGTGTGATAGGAGCCAGCTAGCTTGACCTTGACCTTCTTCTCTGTCCTCCAGGTTAACCCAGGCATCCCACCTTCTTATTCAAGAGTCAGATGTCAGTGGGCTGACACCTGTGGTTATGTGGCATATGTGAGTTGCAATATACTTGGTGGGTAAGGGATATATTTCTGCACCCCTCTTCCTAAAGTTATTAATATCAATTGAATGTTAGTGTCTTTTAGGCCAAATTCAAAGAGCAGTGTCAAAGACTTACTCAAAAGACCATGAAACTGAGCTTGTGGCTATCTCAAAAATAGCTTACGTGTGAGCTTCTTTTTATTCTGACACTGTTTCCACTAAAATTCATAGGAGGAAAAAAGCATAAAAATGTTTGTGGTTTTTCTGAATGGAAATACCACCAGGGAATGATCTCAGTTATGGAAGAAACTACTCTAAATTCTGGAAAAGCCATAAAAATCATTTTTCCTTGTCTTTTTTTTCCCTCTAGTAAAGAAAGGAAGGACAGCCAAAATTTTCAAAAGCATTCAGTGATGAAAGTCTGCATACTTGGTAAATTTTTAAATTATCCTGTTTTTCTATAAAAATTTTCTATAAAGTTGGCTAAGTCATATACCTCTGAGGTTTAAAAAAAAAAATGCAGGATAAGTTTAAAAGCCTTGCGTGAATTTCTCAGTATTAAACTATGCTCACATAACCTTCAAAGCTCCTCTATAAACAATACTTGATGAATAACAATTCCAAAGAAAAGTGAAACTATCTCTTAGGAACCTTTCAGTCTATATATCATTCACTTGGAGGGCTTTGTAGAGTGGGAGAAAAAGAGAGATTGTGTTCATGTGAGCTAGAAAGGAAAGGAAAATGGATCTTTTCATGTAGATTCAAGAAACAAGTTTCTCTTTCATCATTCCCATAAGAGCTAAAAGTTGCACAGTGAGATGGTGTAGGGCTTGGTCAGCCTGAGAAGACTGGCTCCAACATATACCTTGGAATATATACTGGTTCCAACATTTACCTGACTGGCTCCCCCAAGTCAGGCAGCCATGCTGAGGTTTCTCGGGGACTGTGACATGCAGAGTTGTGATGGTTAAATGTAACCTTTTTCCCCTTAACTGCCAGAGGTTATACAGTCTCCCTGCCAATGAAGGGGAGATTGCTTGAGTGATACCAACAGTGAACGAGGACTTCCCTGATGGTCCAGTGGTTAAGAATCTGCCTTGCAATGCAGAGGACTCCGATTCGATTCCTGGTTCAGGAAGATCCCACGTGCCATGGAGCAGCTGAGCCCAGGCCCCACAGCTACTGAGCCTGTTGTCCAGAGCCCTCGAGCAGCAGCTACTGAGGCCTGCATGCCCCAGAACCCAGGCTCCGCAACAAGGCAAGCCGCCACAATGAGATGCCCATGCACTGCAGCCAGAGAAAACCCTCGCACTGCCAAGAAGACCCAGCACAGCCAAAAAGTAATAAATAAATATTTTTAAAATATGACTTTTAACAGTGAATGAGATACCCTGCACGCACAGATATGGCAACAGTTTTCTGGTTAGCTCAGATGCCCTCACAGCTTACAGAATTAAACCTCAGTGAGTTAAGAGAAATCGCTTTTCTCCCAGGAACCTACACTGGGAGCTTGGTAAATGGCCTACCATCTTCATCAGAGAGGCAAGGAAGACGAGACTGAATTAAGACATCTAAAAGGGACTTTATTTTCAGTGATTCCCAGCAGCCCCATTCTTAGAACCCTCAATATTTGACTTAACCTCCACGCTTTACATGGTCAAGGGAACAAAAGATTTTACTAAGAGGACCCATAGTTATATATGTATATGTTATATATCCCATGGTCAAATCTCCTCTCATATCTGGCAGTTTGCAGAACGGTGATGTATGCACCATTGTTGATGTCATTCCCAGAGGAGAAGACTGCAGGTCAGATAAATACAAGCATTGGCCACGAGGATATCCAATCAACAGGTTTTAATATTCCAGCGACTCACCCAATACCTACCTGCTGTAGGAGGTCACTGAGAACCCCCAACCTGGACCAGGCAAACCTCCTTACCCGCCCCCCCCCCCCCATCTCCAGCATGGTCCCATCCTTGGGGTGTACTTTCCACCTACTAGGCCTCTGTTAGAAGCCATTTCAAGGAAGTAAGCTCAAGGAAGCACTGTATCGTTGAGACCCTCTAGACTGAAAAAGTGGCTGAATCCCATCAGAGCCTGAATCCTTACAGGATTCAGCAGGGAGAGAGACCGAGTCCTTTGAAACTGCCCAAGATTAGATAAACATAGTTCCTTTACTTTTTTAGGAAAATTAATTTATTTTTTAATTGGAGGAAAATTGCTTTATGATATTGTTTCTGCCATACAACAAAGGGAGTCAGTCATAGTTACACATATATCTCTCCCTCTTAAGTCTTCTTCCCTCCCCCATCCCACACCTCTAGGTCATCGCAGAGAGCCAGGCTGGGCTCCCTGTGACTGCTACCTACCAGTCTGGAGTGATTGGCCTCTTTTTTGGGTCTCTCCCTGCCTCCATGTACAGGAGCCAGTTTCAGAGTTTACTCAGGAAAATGTAGACCCTATAGAGTATACAGCCCTTCCAAATCCCCCAGCCATCTCCCCAGGTGGCCCCTGCATCCTGTAGAGAGGGAGCGGTGGAAATTCCCCCCGATGCCTGGTGTAGAGACGGGTCTGGTCTAAGCCATCATGCACAAGGAATGCAGTCACTGCTCAGCTCCACACTGACACCGTCTGCATGGACGCGGGGATGAACCACAGAGCCAGCGGGCTGAACTCAGAGGGCTTGGCTGGTGATCACTCGTGAAGCTGGCCATTAACCCTTTACACTGACAGATGGGCTGTCCTAAAGGGTTTGACTCTGTGGCTTGGACAGTGGGATGATCATGAATAAACTCTGGTGGGGTCAGGACATGTGAAAAGACACTTAGGTTCACCCTCAAGAGCCTGAGTTCCACATCCTGACTCATGAGGCGCGGACGCCGCCTGGCAGTCAGGAAGCTGATGCCCTGGTCCAGGTGTGAGCCGAGCACCTGACCCTGCAGGAGGTCCAGCTGATGGACTGCAGAGGAAGAGCAGTCACCCAGCGCCCGGGGATGATGGTGTTTAGTCAAGGGCGCCGGATTGCCTTTGAACTACAGTGATGCAGTAACAGGACATCCTGTGTGTCCTAAACAACTCAAGGCAGCTGCCAAAGGAGTCTGGGGCCATTCACAGGAGTTCCTGACCAGTGAGGAGTTGGAAAATTGGCTATATTGACCCCCTCCGCCTCTGAGTGAAGGTTCTAAATATGCTTGATCTGTGTGCACACAAAGGTCTGATGCAAGCTTTTTCCTGTCACCATGCCAAAGAGGGTGCCCCCAAAAAAGGTTAAAGAGGCTGAGTACCACTTGCAAAGACCCTCCTCAAAGAGCCGGTGATAAGAAGGAGGTGATGTGTCAAAGGTTATGATGTGCAAGACTGATGGATAAAAGAGCCCAACATGGGTACGCCTGCATCACTGCTGCAGTATCTGCCTCCAGGACAGCCGGAGAGCCGCCCACCAGCCACCTCCAGGCCGCTGCAGCCCCTCAGGGCCCACGTGGGTCCTGTGAGATGTAAGTGCCTTCATGAGGGGAGGTGTTAGAGGAGGTCTTGGAGAGGCCATGACATCAGAGTGACTCTGTCGACCCAGGAAGGCTCCTCCCCACCCTGCCCTGGGGATGTAGCCCAGGTACCTTTCACCCTCTAAAACCAAAGTCCAAAGGTGGAGCCATTTCAAGGACATCAGCCTTGAGAGACCAACGTGAAGACTTTGGCCGGGGTGGCGGGGGGCGGGGGTGGGGGGTGCAGAGACCAACTTAACCTGGCAGAGTGCAAGACAAGCCCTGTAGGTAAGTAAGTTTCCTCTCTTGTGAAACCTGCCATCTCCCCTTCCAGAATGATCCACCTCTGCCCCTGTCTCCCCTTGCCCTCTGAGTCCCCGGGCCAGTTTTAGATTTCAGCAGGGTCATCCCTGAGGTTTCCAACCAGCACTACTTAGACTTTTAGCTGCAAACCGATGCATGTTTACACAACAACCTGTAGATCTAGATGCAGTATAGTTAGCCGGGTGACAGAGAAAGAGACAGAGAGGCACCCACCCACTGACTATATAGCTTCATCCATTTCTACTGAAATTTGGGAACTTTACTATCTGAAAAATTCCAGAAAAATAATTCTCAAACAATGATCTCAGCATATGCAATTCTTCTGATTGAGTAGAGCCATTCTGTGATAATTGCTTAATGATACTGACTCTCTAATTCATAGAAGTAGAACAACTTTTGTGTCAACAATTGAGGATTAACATTTTGTCTCTATCACTGAGCATTAAGAGTGACCTAGGATAGATTGGAGACTCCTATGGACAGCAGAGCCTGGCGGGCTACAGTCCATAGGGTCACAAAGAGTCAGACATGACTGAAGAGACTTAGCATGCATGCATGCAGGGTGGGTTGATTATTTTCCCATTGTGAGCCCATTTTCTTCACCTAGAAAACTGTAAAATGAATACATATCCTGCAACGTCATGCTAAGCATCAGGAGAAACACCTACAACATCTCTAGTGCTCTATCAACAGAGTAGATGTTAAAAAATGAATAATTTTCTTTTTCTGTCCACATTTCACATTTCTCCGGGCTACAACATTCTTTAGTGTTTGCAATCGTTCAGTTCAATAGCATTAATATTATGCTCTGGACTAGGAGCACTGTGGGAACAGCTCAAAGAAATTAAAAGTGAGATACTAGTATGTGTTTTTGTTCAACTAGAAAGGCAGATGCAATCTCACAAAATCTGTAGTTGTGCACTACTACATTCACAGACATGCAGTTTTGTATTTATATGTGTGTGAGAAAAAGACCTCTAAAGAAAACTGGAGAGAGGAGAGAGAGAGAGGAAAACAGAGATATTGAGGAAAAAAAAATATCAACAAAAGGAGTGGCCTGAAGTGCATATTGCTTTGGCATCTCATTTCGCCAACTGTCTTTGTTTATCGTAAAATGATAGGCCCTTGTGCTGTGTGTGTGTGTGTGTGTGTGTGTGTGTGTGTGTTCCCAAATGTTGAGAGATGACAGTAAAAAGAATTTTAGATGAACCAGTGGCTGGGGGCCAGGTGCAATGTAATGATAGATCACAAAAGGAACCACCCCAGAGGAGAAGGCCAGAGGAATGATGAAAAAGAAATGCATATTAATGCATTGTTCAAAGTAGCTTCCAGAAGGCACATTCACAAAACTCTTTCCTCTCTGAGGGGTTTGCAGTGGCTTGACTTACAGCTAACTGTACTGATCATTGAGTCCAGGGACAGCTGTCCTTTCTTTGTGAAAATATTTGGATCCCCAGGAGAAGCTGAAATTGAAAATTTTATTTACGTTACAGTGATAACACTTTTTATAAAATAAACAGAGATAGGAATCCACAATCTAGAGCATTATTATATTTACCACCAAATCTTACTTATTTAATGGTAGGGATCAAAATATAGGGCCTTCCCTGATAGCTCAGTTGGTAAAGAATCTGCCTGCAATGCAGGAGACCTCAGTTCAATTCCTGGGTAGGAAGATCCCCTGGAGAAGGGAAAGGCTACCCACTCCAGTATTCTGCCCTGGAGAATTCCACCGGCTGCATAGTCCATGGGGTCGCAAAGAGTTGGACATGACTGAGCGACTGTCACACTTCACTCAAAATACAGATTCCCTTGTAACTGTATTATTTGCCCCGCTGATAAATCACATGCCTTTCTCATTAATTAGGAAGCAAATTTCCTGTTGATTTATTGGAGAGAAAACTGCCTGGAATCTTAAAATGCCTTAATAGTTATGTTTCCAGTAGAAAACTGAGCTTCTGCTTGTCTGTCTCCTATCATCAGAAACTTGGAAACGTAGTAAGAAAAAGTCTAACAAGTCAGAAATGAATATTTTGTGAACTGGCAGAAAATTTAGGCATAAGGCAAAAATGAGATAATTTTGTCATTTTTTTTTTCCTTTTCTCTTTAAAAATCATTGAAGAACTCAAAATGTACTGGCATTAAGACTTTTGCATCTAATTTTACTGCAGTTTTTAATCACATCATCTTATCTCATATTTCAGTTTAATAAATTCATATCAAAATGCAACATTCTGGATAGATTGGTAACCTTGCATATTAAGAATTCCAGACAAAATAGAGAAGGGAAAATGCCTCTAAGCTACACAGTCTTTGCTTGTGTTGGATGTAGAACAATTTGCAAGCGATCCAAATGACTCATATATTTGGACTGCTCAAACACTAAAAATCTTTCTCTCTCGTTCGTGTTCTGTCATTATCTCTCCATCTTTCTTTTTCTGTTCTTTCCTTCGAGGTCCTTCCATGCTTATAACTTGTATACCAAAAAAAAAAAAAACCACAACACCCAGATGTGTGAGTAAATACACAGATGTGTGACACCAGGGTTTGAAGGAGTCACTCAAGAGAATTATAAACAATGTAAATCTTAGAAGAGTTACATTTGAAAAATTGTCCCTTAAAATTTTTCTCAGATTGTTTTTGTGAAGAGTCTTAAATTTTCATTCTAGTTCTGACTCTGGAAATAATTCTTCAATCTCTATAAATGAACTATATGGGTGGCTCAGAGGGGAAAGAGTCTGCCTGCAATGCAGAAGACCCGGTTCAATCCCTTATTTTTTTTTTAAAACTTCGTATAAATCCAAGGTCAGTTCCTTGTAACAAAATGCTAATTAAAACTGTGGTTACAGAAAATCTTTCACAGACCATTTTGACACTGGTAAAATTTATCTTTGGAGTCTCAATCCTGCCAGTAAAACCAATTAAGTGTTTATTTCCTCCCATTAGTTTTATAATGTACTGAAGTCTAGAAGTTTTAAATTAAGATTTCAAGCATTTGTCTTTAGATTTGTAGTATTGATTGACTATTTTTTTTTTTTTTTGATGAGGGGTAAAGCAAAAAAGAGCATGAGATGCTTTAGAACTATGCCTTAGAGTTTTATAGAATATTGTTGTTCAGTCCCTCAGTCATGTCTGACTCCTTGCAACTCATGGACTGCAGCACACCAGGCATATCTCCTGGAGTTTGCTCAAACTCACATCCATTGAGTCAGTGATGCCATCCAATCATCTTATCCTCTGTCGCCCCCTTCTCCTCCTGCCCTCAATCTTTCCCAGCATCAGGGTCTTTTCCAATAAGTTGACTCTGCGTTAGGTGGCCAAAGTATTGGAGTTTCAGCTTCAGCATCAGTCCTTCAAAAGAGTATTCAGGGTTGATTTCTTTTAGGATTTACTGATTTGATCTCCTTGCTGTCCAAGGGACTCAAGAGTCTTCTCCAACACCACAATTCAAAAGAATCAATTCTTTGGTGCTCAGCCTTCTTTATAGTCCACCTCTCATATCTGTACATAACTACTGGTAAAGCAATAGCTTTGACTATATGTTTAATGGTTTTATATGATGTTAACTGGGCTTCCCAGGTGCCTCAGTGGTAAAGAATCCACCTGCCAACGCAGGAGACTTGGGTTTGATCCCTGGGTCTGGAAGATCCCTGGAGAAGGAAATGGCAACCTGCCCCAGTATTATCACCTGGGAAATCAGATGGACAGAGGAGCCTGATGGACTGCAGTTCATGGGGCTGCAAAGAGTTAGACACGACTGAGTACTAAACAGCAGCAAATGATAATAAATATCCCCCCTCATTGGCCTCTAATAGATTCACAAATGCCTACAAATAGAGCTTCCCCACTGGAATGAACATTACCAAGAAACTGCAAGCTCAAGTGTGTTCCTGGAGAGGAAAATAAATCTTCACTAATAATAGGAACAAAAGGGATCTCGTGCCAAGGGAGTATGAATGAAAGATGAATAACCGAATACATTTTTAGAAAGATGAGACAGAAAGGAAGACTTGGTAGGCAGAAGAAAATGGATACAAACTCAGAGCCAAGCTTTTAATGTGATTTTCTGTTGTTTTCTTTTTTAGTATCTATATCCATGAAGAAAACAATCTGGTGATTATGGGTTGAACTTTTAACAGTAGGCATCTCTGATGATGGGATAATTATAATGGTATCAATATTTTTAATGTTTAAAAACTGCATAATTAGAACCAGAAAAAAATACATTATATATATTCCAATAACTGTTTTAAATTACATTTAAAAATTTAACTGGAAAGATCTAAGCAAAACTGGGAGCTTTTCTAAGCCAATTTAGAGCAGAAGAGTTCACGGGAGTGGAATAAGAAGCTGTCCAGCTGTCCAGGTTGATTTACTCCCAGAGCTGTCATTCTCTCTCCCTGGAAAACACTTGACCATAACCCTTAAACTCAAGGTGCCACTTGACTTTCATTCTCTTCATTTGGAAAACAAGCAGTACAAGGAAAGCCAGTGTATAGTTCTGAGAACCTCCTTCTACTCTAAAAGTCTCTAATTCTACTTTCTAGAAAATCTTAGGACTGTTCAGGGCAGAAGAAGTCCAGACAGTATGAAGTTAAGACCATATGGTGATGAAACTAGTCAGGCAAAAATGACAGTCTCTATTTTGCCATGGGAAGCATGGCATATTTCTGTCTTCTCCTATTGTCTTAGAAACTTTGGCAAACTTTGGGTTCATACAATCTTTTTTCATTTCAAAAAATGTAGTGCAGTCACATCCATTTCTCATATTTCATTAAATGTGATAAAGTGTTATTAATATCTCATTTCTTCTAGAGTGAGCATGAACCAGGTAGAATTATAGCAGTGTTGAAATTGGATGTTATCTCAAAGATGATTCCGTTAACCTTAAGAAAATTGCCAAATATCAAATTGAAATACTGTCTAAACGGTTTTAAACACAGCTCTCTCACTCAACATTATTTTCATCTAAGTATGCAAATTCAAATTTCTATTCAACATAGCCTTGCATTAAAGAAGAGAAAAATAGAAAAGTCAAACATCACTTTTTCCCTAATGATAAAGTAAAACAATCATTATAGATATTGAATATATTAAAATATTCAGAAATTTCAAATGTGCAATATATTTGTTTTGTGTATATTTTAAATATTTTTAATTTTCATTGTCTGGTAATTTTATTTATTTATTTATGGATGTGCAGGATGTTAGTTCCCCAACTAAGGATCGAACCTGGGTCCTTGGCAGTGAAAGTACAGAGTCCCAATCACTGTACCATCATGGAATTCCTTGGCTTTTAATTTTAATAAGGAGTTGTGTCTGCTTTATTTAGAGTCACAAATACTGTGTTTTGTACATATGCCCAATAGATTTATTGAATTGGCAGATATATACATTAAATTCTAAACACTCACAAATGCACAAATAACACAAGTTTACCCACTGTGGGTTAATATACTTTCTTTTCTTTTCACCTGAAAGTCATTAATCAACAGGCTGTTTAAACTGCTAAGAATAGGAAATGTGTGTGATTACATTTCAATTTTTTTACTAATCCACAATTATTCAGACCAAAAAATTCTATTGCATATGGTGGGTGACTCCCCAAAGATATCTACTTTGTAATCTTCAGACACTATGAATATGGTCCATGACAAAAGGGAATTAAGGTTGTAGATGCAATGAGGACTGCTAATCAGATGACACAGAGATATAAACATTATCCTGAATTATCTGTGCACACCCAGTTTAATCATGAATCCTCAAAACAAGATGTGAAAGTGTGGATGAAAGAGGGTAGTGTGAGCTGGAGAGAGGCTGAACAATGGCATGTATCCAGTACATTGAGTTGTTTCTGAGTTTGCAGATACATTTGTTTGTGATTAGCCTATTTTCCATTGGTACCCATTACTTTGAGCTTTTACCTTCCCTTGGAGGCTGGGAAAGCATCTTCCTTGCTGGTGACACTTAATGAGATAATTCCCAGGTCCTTGAGGAAGACATTCCTCATTTGTAAAACTGTAAGCCATTTAAAAGATATTTATATCTCAAAGGGCAGAGAAAGAATTTTTATGCTTTGTAAAGACTCTAAGCAAAGGCAGGCCAGGGTCCAGAGTCAGGATTGTGTTGTGGTTTCAGTTCAGTTCAGTTGCTCAGTCGTGTCCGACTCTTTCCGACCCCATGAATCGTAGCACACCAGGCCTCCCTGTCCATCACCAATTCCCGGAGTCCACCCAAACTCATATCCACTGAGTCGGTGATGCCATCCAACCATCTCATCCTCTGTCGTCCCTTTCTCCTCCTGCCCTCAATCTTTCCCAGCATCAGGGTCTTTTCAAATGAGTCAGCTCTTCACATCAGGTGGCCAAAGTATTAGAGTTTCAGCTTCAACATCAGTCCTTCAATGAACACCCAGGACTGATCTCCTTTAGGTTGGACTGGTTGGATCTCCTTATAGTCCAAGGGACTCTCAAGAGTCTTCTCCAACACCACAGTTCAAAAGCATCAATTCTTCAGTGCTCAGCTTTCTTTATAGTCCAACTCTCACATCCATACATGACTACTGGAAAAACCATAGCCTTGACTAGACAGACCTTTTTTGACCAAGTAATGTCTCTGCTTTTTAATATGCTGTCTAGGTTGGTCATAACTTTTCTTCCAAGGAGTAAGTGTCTTTTAATTTCATGGCTGCAATCACCATCTGCAGTGATTTTGGAGCCCAGAAAAATAAAGTCAGCCACTGTTTCTACTGTTTCCCCATCTATCTGCCATGAAGTGATGGGACCGTATGCCATGATCTTAGTTTTCTGAATGTTGAGCTTTAAGCCAACTTTTTCACTCTCCTCTTTCACTTTCATCAAGAGGCTCTTTGGTTCTTCTTCACTTGTTGTGGTTTAGTGGCTAAATTCTGGCCAACTCTTTTGTGGCCCCATGAATTGTAGCCCACCAGGCTCCTCTGTCCATGGGATTTTCCAGGCAAGAATACTGGAGTAGGTTGTCATTTCCTCCTCCAGGGGATCTTCCTGACCCAAAGATTGAACCTGGGTCTCCTGTACTAGCAGGCAGATTCTTTACCACTGAAGGTAAGAGTTGCATATAGTTTAGTCAATCTGAAGGAAACATAGGTCTTCTGAGTTGTCAGTAGGGACCCCAGATTATGTGCAGTAGATAAAATTCAAGCCATGCACACTGATATATGCTCTGCTCTGCTCATTCGCTCAGTTGCCTCTGACTCTTTTGTTATCCCCTGGACTGTGGCCCGCCAACCTCCTCTCTGCAAGGAATTATTCAGGCAAAAATACTGCAATGGGTTGCCATTTCATATTCCAAAGGATCTTTCTCACCCCAGGATCGAACCAGTGTCTCTTGCATCTCCTGCATTGACAGGGGGGTTTTTTATTACTGCACCACCAAGTCAGGTAGAATTCAGTGTCTCTATCAACAAGAATGCCCTCTTGACTTCTTAAGTATGGAAGTAAAAATGAATTAAAAGAGTAGTTTTGCGTTTCTAAACCGTTCAAGATGTTTCAAAATTGTAAAAGGGCTGACAAAACCACAGAGGAAAGCTGTGCACAAAATTTATGTTTCATGTGAAATAAAGTTTGAATCCATCTCTGAGACAGTGTGATGAGTTAAGGAGAATAGAAGGGATAGAATGCAGGGCCATCACAAACCTCCTACTTCCCACATCCTCACAGACCTGGCAAGGTTATTGGTCTTTGAATCTGAAGTATGTCATTATAACTCACACACAACAGAAGGCATTACTAAAAAAGATGCCCAGGTTGGTGGAAATCTGTAATATGTTATTTGGCAGGAGCCATCAGAATAAAGAATTCGATTCTTGAATTATGTGGAAATAGTAGAGAAAAGGCTTTCCGGGTGACTCAGTGGTAAAGAATCTGGCTGCCAAAGCGAGAGATGCAGGTTCGATCAGGAAGATCCCTTGGAGAAGGAAAGGGCAACCCACTCCAGTATTCTTGCTGGGAAATCCCATGGACTGAGGAGCCTGGCAGGCTACCGTCCATGAGGTCACAAAAAGTTGGACATGACTGAGCCCAAGTGCAAGGCTCACGTGAGCATAACAACCACAGCCTCCTTTATTGTGCTGTGTTCTTTCTTCTTCTTGATACAGAAAGGAATTTTTATTTCTTAAAAATAAGCAACGCAAGAGAATTCTTGTCAAGGAGGCACATTTTGGGGTAGCAAATTCTGCTCCCCTTCAAGCATCTATCATACAATGTATTTATTTTGTTAATTGTCAGTTTCTCCCGCTAGAATATAAATTCCCCGCTGCAAGGAGCTTTTGTCACTTTTGTTCTCTGCAGTGTTCCAGATATTTGGAACAGTGCCTGCTAATTGTAGGTGTTTATCAAGTAATTGCTAAATGAATACATCCTTCAGGGGGTTAGGCTTATCATTAATAATTCTCTCAGAAACCAGACTCCTAGGGCTTGGGAAAGTTTTCTTGTGTATTTTATTTTTCTGTGGCAAGATCAGCTGAGATAATTTACAAGTTTGAGTTGAAAGATGGTTTGTCTGAATCTTAAGAAAAAAATCACCGTTGTTCTTAAAAAACATGGCTTGGTCACCTGATAGAACCTCCATTATTATTATTACACCCATCCCTCTGTACTTTTTACACTGTTCTTCCTACCTGCTTTTCTCTAAGAGACATCAGTTACCACGTCTCATTAAACTTCCTGACATCTTTCTGTATCACACTGATCACAACCCACTAACATACTGGTAGACATTGAGCGTTTACCAAGTACAGCTAAGACGTGTGATAGGACAAATACGATCAGGTGAAGTGCTTACTGACTGTTAAAACTGCTCAAGAAACACGAATTCCTTGTTCTCACTCCACGATACACACAGGTGTTCTTACCCAAGGTCTTCTCATCTTACTCTCCACTTCTGCCCCATTTTGAATTTTTTCAGTGTGGATGGGAGAGACCAGGAGTAGTAAGTCTCTTTCCATTCACGCGATTTTACCTCTCGGCTATTTTTTCTTCCATTTTCCTCTTGGATCCATTTGCACAGTCTGGCTCAGGATAGGAACTTTCATATTTTTCAGGCATTGCTCCAACTTAATTTTATTTTCACTCCAATCCAGACTGTTTGTAAAAGGTGAGTAGCAGAGAAGAGACTCAGTTCTCTGGCAAAAGACACGGCGTAGACACGCTAAGGTGTTGGTCGTGCGAAGATTGAGGAAGTCATCCAGGCAGGCGAAAAAGCTGGTGTCTTCTTATGGAAAGGAAGTGAGATAAACCTCTTGCCAGAATCTAGGACTGCGTTACCTCTGAGTGAAGATTAGATGCGAATATGCCTGCAGCTACAATCCATAATTTTTTTTCCAGAAAATAATGTTAGATTTACATCAACACATTTTTAAAAATGAACAGTTACATTCTTAAATGTCCCCACCATAAAGTATAGCAACAAAGAGGAGGCAGATTCTTACCTGTCTTAGGGATTTTGGGGGTCTGGCTGAGAATTAGATTGACATAGAACTGGGCAGCAGGAGAAAAACATATAAATGTATTATGTGTGTTTTATATGAAATGGGAGTCTTCGTTAAGGACATGAAGAAGATGTGGCAAAACCTAAATATTTTTGTACTGGGTTGAATGAGGAAAGATGATGTGGAAAAAATAATAAAAATAAACCTGGAGGCTAAAGAAAGATGAGCATTATTCTAACAAGGTCTGTTTGTATAAAATACTTTCAGCTTTGACTCCCTCAGGAAGAATGTTTCTTTCCCTCCAGTCCAGGCACGGTATTTTTCACACGGGAGTTTTTATCTCCTATTTTCAGGAAGAGAAGGGGAAATTAGAATGCCCTTCCTGCTTCTGCTGTTTTTTAAGTGTCTTTAACTCAAAATGATCCTTATGCTAAAGTGGCGTATTTTAGGATGGCATAGTGCATCACCCTTCAGCACCAATAATAATAAAATATAAAACTTTCAAATTCAGAGTTATCAGCTGCCTCCTACAGCCATGTAAAAATCATTTTGATGCATATTCTTGAAATGTTTTATTGAAAAGTAGATGTCACATGCCCTAAGGGAAAACAGTTTTTTAAATAGCTTGAGTGAATTTTACTGTATGTTAAACTTCAATTAATTGAATTATAAAGAAATGTTAATGAAATAAAACACTCTTCTAGAAAGTGAAATAAAAGAAAGACAAAATATGCCTCTTCTCAAGTGCGTCATAATATTAGATCAAAGCCAGATTAAATTTTCAGAAAAATCTTTAAAATAGTTGATTCTAAAGCAGTAGTCTTCAAATGTAGAAATGCCAGCTTCCCTCCCTGATTAAATCCTGTATTAATACCTAATATAACAAACCTATGAGAGCAGAGATGCTCTAAGTCAAGCATCTCCCCTAGTAAACACTCATCTGAAAAAAATTTAGTGTAAATTTGAAACTCTATGGCTTGATGAAGACAATTTGAAAACCACTGTTATAAACTCTTCTTTTTTACTTGATGAAAGAACCAATATTCTTTATTTTTAATGATCCTTAAGTCCATGTTATTTATTTATTTTTTTTGATTGAAGGATAATTGCTTTAAAATACTGTGTTGGTTTCTGCCATATGTCAACATGAATCAGCCATAGGTATGCGTATGTCCCCTCCCTCTTGAACCTCCCTCCCACCCCATCCCACCCCTCTTGTTGTTCAGTAGCTATGTCACGTCTGACTCTTTGGGACCCCATGGACCTCAAGGTTGTCACAGAGCACCGGTTTGAGCTCCCCGAATAATTCAGCAAATTCCCACTGGCTGTCTATTTTGTGTATGGTAGTGTATATGTTTCCATGCTACTCTCTCCATTCATTCCACCCTCTCCTTCTCCAGACTGTGTCCACAAGACTGTCCTTTATGTCTGAGTCTCCATGGCTGCCTTGCAAATAGGTTCATCAGTACCATCTTTCTAGATTCCGTATATATGTGTTAATATACAATATTTGTTTTTCTCTTTCTGACTTACTTCACTCTGTATAATAGGCTGTAGGTTCATCCATCTCATGAAAACTGGCTCAAACGTGTTCCTTTAATGGCTGAGTAATATTCCACTATAACTCTGTACAAAGCTTCTTTATCCATTCATCTGTTGATGGACATCTAGTTTGTTTCCATGTACTGGCTATTGTAAAGAACTTTTGAAGTCACCATATGGTTGTGGGAATACCAAATAGTCTATGAAAATAAATGGACAAGGAGGGTTTGTTTTCTTTTTCCCCCAAAATCCATAGCCTTTGCTTTCTGTATGGAGAGTGTTACATCTGCTGCAGTAGGGAACCTTCTCAAATGTCAGGTGTCACTTAAGAGAGTTAAGTCCTTTACACAATGCATCCCAAAGCAGCTAATCCAATGCATGCCTGCAATCGTTATACAGACTTTCTATGATCTGTACTTTGGAAGTTTATCCTCATCTTTGTTGATATATTCCCATATCTGGTCACTTAAAATTCTGACATTTTAAGTCAAATTATTTACTAGTCTCCTAGCTTGACAAATCACAGATGGAAAATAGTGAAGGGGAGCAGAATATATGATCCCAACAGATGCTTCTTTGGCATAAGGAGTGTTTTGAGCTGGTTATTTTTAAGGAAAAGCAGACCTAGGAAAAGCTCTGAAAACCAAGCAGAAGCTGCCCTATTGCAAGAAATGCATAAAAAGAAAAAAAGAAAGAAATGTATGTGCATGCTTAGTTGCTCAGTCGTGTCCGACTCTTTGGGACCCCATAGACTGTAGCCCACCAGGCTCCTGCGTCCATAGGATTTTCCAGGCAAGAACACTGGAGTGGATTGCCATTTTCTTCTCCAGCTTGTAAGAGACATTTCTGTTTATAAGGGAAACCTCCATTTGTAAGCATGTCTCCCTCTCTGTAATAGGAAAATGATAAATTTCTAGACACTCACTGGTGGAGGAGACCAAGGCTTACACCTGCATAACAACTCCTCCCTGTTTACTGTGCTTTGCCTGATGACCTTCCCAAACTGGCTTCTTCTCACACTTTCCCCCAGCAGCATCTTCTTTTGTTTTTAGCTGGAGATGGGACGGGTGGTGGCTTGAACTATGTCAAGGAGTTATTCACTTCTCCAGAGTATTTCTCATGTTTACAGCAGGTACACATGTTGATGAAATTCGGATTGTTCTCCTGATTGCCTTTCTTTTATTAAAGGAGGTCACAGTCAAAAAGCTAGAAGGATAAAAGGGAACATTTTTTTTTCTCCTCATTGATACCATAGAAGGAAGGAGTCCAAGGGGAAACAGTGCACAACTGTTCAACATTGCTCTGGAAAACACACATGGAAACACATACACACAAACACACACGTCTTTATCTTCATAAAACAATTCTAGGTCTGGGCATAGGACTAAGAAAACAGAAAAAGGATGCAGAGTGTTATGCAGAGGATCATAAACTTGTCAAACAAGGATCTGAGATACTCAGATAGTGATGAGGGTAGTCTGCGGCTCATAGTGATGGTAATTGTCCTCACAATGACAGTATGTCAAAGAATGAATACAGACATGGGTTGATTGGATTCAGGAAAAAGTCACCATGAAAAATAATAACTGCAACAGATGAGAAAATATCCATATGAAACTTAAATTAGTCATGCTTCATTTTGGACAGAATAATTTGGCAGACGGACTTAATTTTAAAGGTTAGATTCTTAAAGACAAAAAGACTAGAATTAGCATCTATTAAAAACACACCAGCCAAATAGGTAATAGGTCCATCCACTATTGGGCTTTCCAGGTGACGCAGGGTAAAGAATCTGCCTGCCAACGCCAGGGACGTAAGAAATGCAGGTTTGCTCTCTTGGTGGGGAAGATCACCTGAGGTAGGATATGGCAGCCTGCTCCAGTGTTCCTGCCTGGAAATTTCCATGGACAGAGGAGTCTGACAGGCTACTGTCCATGGGACTGCAAACAGCCAAAGACAGCTTAGCACAGGCACACCCGCACACCATTCCCCAAGATGTCAGAGCAGGAGGTTCACCGTCCCATCGTATTCCATTGTACGGAGGTAACAGAACGTTATATTGTTGACAAACATTTATAATGAACTACACAAAGCTTGTTTTACTCCAGCCAGAGCAGCTCACTTTTGAAAATCAGGGACTGAGATCTCAGGAGAGCTATGCCTATGTGAGAGTCAAGATGACCAGTTGGGATTAAAAGGTTTTCACACTTGGAAATTTCTTATCCATCCCAGATTTATCTTAAACTCAACCCACTATTGTATTAAATTATATACAGATACACATTTACAGAAAGGCAATTTAATTTTCTAAAAGTAGAAATACACTGATACATCTATTAACACTCCGTTGAGAGACTCATAATTAGCCAATCAGGTATTTCAGGCCCAGAAGCATCTTGAAAATTTTGTGAAGTCTAGGTGCTCCAACAATAGTTTCCAGACATTGACAGATGCTAATGATGGAGCATATGGGATCAATTGGCTTAGTTCAAAATAGTGTTCCTATAATAGTAAAATTTCCAGAAGGTTCTTCAAGAAAAACTGGTACAGACACCTTTTTTTCTTTTTCTTTTTTAAGACAAATTTGAAATGGCATTAATTTAAATATAGTACTAACTCTGGTATGGAGCTGAAATACCTCATCTCTGCAATCTAATTTTTTAAAATTTATTTATTTTTAATTGAAGGATAATTGCTTTACAGTATTGCATTGGTTCTGTAACCTAATTTTAACACTGATTTTTATTTAAAGTATTTTTTTTTGTTGTTAATTTCTTCAGTCATATCTGACTCTTTGCAACCCCATGGACTGCAGCACACCAGGCCTCCCTGTCCTTCACCATCTCCTGGAGTTTTGCTCAGACTCACGTCCATTGAGTAAATGACACCATCTGATCGTCTCATCCTCAGTCGTCCCCTTCTCCTCCAGCCTTCAATTTTTCCCAGCATCAGGGTCTTTTCCAGTGAGTTGGCTGTTTGCATCAGGTGACCAAAGTATTGGAGCTTTAGTTTCAGCTTCAGCGTCAGTTCTTCCAATTCAAAGTTTATTTCCTTTAGGATTGACTGGTTTGATTTCCTTGCTGTCCAAGGGACTCTCAAGAGTCTTCCTCCTCCAAAGCCATAATTTGAAAGCATCAATTCTTCTGTGCTCAGTCTTTTTTATGATCCAACTCTCATATCCAAATTTGCTTTCTTCCTAATAGTTTGTGACAAGAAGGAAGTGCAAATTATTTACACTTAACAGTGATTTAACATGCTGGTAAGTTTTTTGTCGTGACCTTAGGAATTATAAGAATTAATAACATTTCTCATGTCAAATTAAATTAACTCTCAGAAACAAACAAACACACCTTCAGAGCTCATCTTTTCAAGGACCTTGTCCATCCTTGATTTTTGACCATAAGCTCAGCCATCCATTCTGTACTTCAAGCTTCTTACAACAGGAACGCGGTATCCCAGAAGATAATAGACAATTGTGATTGTTTATTATTTTTTCCTTTCCAAAAATTTGTTGCTTTTTTTCCCTCTGTGATTATAAAGAGTATATCTAAATTCCTTTATCATCATAGCTCTCCAGAAACTCAGATAGCTATTCAGATGTCTACTGAATAGTTTCTACCTCTTACTCTTTGATATGTATTATCACTTTTCTTTAGTATTTTAATGCTTCCTTTAATTCTGAGCCTCAGAACTGAACATTAAAGCAGAGTAGGTCGCCCCAAATGTGCCAGTTTGGCATCTTGTTTATTTTGAGCTGAAGGCAATTAAGATCCAGCAGACTCAGGGGAAAAGCTTTTTACCTTTCTTTTACTTGTTAAAAGTATTTAGATAGGGGGTCTGTACCAGGAAGAGAGCAATTACCAGAGATAACTGAGTCATATCGGAAAGGCAACTTATCCACATGGCCTGCCAGACAGCTGATAACCAAATGCTTGCACGTCTCAGCTTCCTGTGAACCATCAGCTTCCTGTGAGCCCCTTGGGGCTCCGGACCCCTCCTCGCTTCTCCTTAGCTTAAGATGGCAGATATAAGCCTCTATTTCCTGATTGCCTCGTATTCTAGGGGACTCCCAGAAGTACAAAATTAAATTTGTTTTTCTCTTGTTAGTCTGTCTTGCGTCATTTAATTATAAGACAAGCTAAAGAACCTAGGAGAAAAGAAAGGAATGTTTTCCTCCCCTACAGCATGCTATTCCAGATATGATAAGATCTGTTCCCAGCTGGAATAGGACTGTTAGCTCAGCCCAATTGTTGTTGGCACAGTGCACCGCCCCAGACATGCAGTGAGTTCTAGTTTTCTTAAACATTAGGTCATTTAATAGTTGCTGCTGTGAAAATAGTATCCCCTATCCTGTGTCAAGATAGTTGATTTTTATATGAGATGCACCCTTATTACTGACAATTTTGTGGCTTTCTGTTCTCAGTTTCACTGTTACATTCATTCACTTGGTGTGTTATTTATCCATCACTTCACGGAATGGAGTTGTGTAATAGGAGCTAGGACTCATCACCGATCAAAAAAACACAGCCCTTGACCTTGTAGCAATGCATTCTTGTGGGTGAGCATGGTATTTAACAAAAAATTACATGATGTGTTACTCAACTCAAACTCAGTTCAGATATTACCACTACAGGAAATGGAGGATGGGAGAAAGGACCTCTGACAGGGGAAGTTCAGGAAGTTCTTCAAGGTCCTGGGGAGATGTATTTTGAAGGAAGGTTAGGAATTAAGTAGGTAAGTATGGGAGAAAAAGCATTCCAGTAACAGGAATTTCAGTCCAAGGTCCTAAGACCACAAGGAGCCCAGTGACTTGAAGTAATTGAGAGGAGGCTGTTGGGCCTTGGGTTCAGAAAGCTGATGAAGATGGTGAAAGGTTGTTGTTGAACCACGAAAGATGCCGGGATTCTTGGCCTCTGGAGGAGAAGAATTCCACCCGGGACCAGAGATGAGGCTTGATCACTCAGAGCTTTTGTGCAATAATAGAGTTTTATTAAAGTGTAAAAGGGATAGGGACAGCTTCTGACATAGACATCAGAAGGGGGCAGAAAGAGTACCCCCCTGCTAGTTTTAGCAATGGAATTATATACCTTTGAATTAGTTCTTACAATGAATCAGAAGAATGTCTCAAGTTTCTGAAAATTTTACCAGACCCACTCCCACAACTTACATTTTAGGATAATAAGATTAGAACTTAACAATAGAAAGATCCTCCAGACCCACTCCAATAATATACATTTTAAAATATCAGGATTAGTCAGAAGGTTTTCAGGAAGGAGAAACTGTCCTCCAGCCGCTTACATTGTTGTTATGCAATCCCTAGTACCGAGTTTAAACTGAGCTGTGTAATTGACTGAGACTAAGGAATGTAGAGGGAAACAAAAAGTCTGTCCTTTTCTTCTCCTTGAGAATTCCAGACCCCCAATCTCCACTTTGAGAGCCCCAGACCCCTTTCTCCTCCTTGGGGACCCTGGACTTCTTATCAATCAGCCCAGGAATTGACTGTCTCTATGGCAGCGGTCAGCTCATGTTTTGTGGCTGTTTTAAGGGCAAAGGAAGTGCCACCCTAAGATCCACAAGAGGCCAATGAATGAATTGAAACGGGAGTGTGAACAGATCGACTTTCACTTCTTAGACACACACCTTTAATCACTACCATGATCTGTCTACAGATCCTTTATTGAAGTCTGATTCATCTTTCTGTCATTCCCAACAGTCTTTTGTCAAATCTTCACCAACATAAATCAACACTAACTGTGTTTAATAGGCTAGGGTTGAAAAAAGACCCTAGGCTTACCAAGAAATTTCTTTTCTCTAATACAGATAGCCTAAAATTAAAGATGAAAAGCATCTCCTCCAGGACGGATGTGTGTTGCCAAACTTGCATCAAAACACTTTTTCACAGCGATTTCAAGCTAAAGTCCTATCTCATGGTTTGAAAAAAAGGGCAACTTTTCCCTGATGCTGTTGGATGCAGTGGGGTGGATGGGCTGGAGTGAATCCATTGGTCCCAGGCAGGCTTGCGCCTGTTCTGAAAATGTTCACATTATTTACATGCTTGTTGTTATGTCTGTGCTAAAGAATGTTTTATATTGTCTGGTTAGAGCTGCAGTGAATTTGTGAGCCTAAGCAGATGCTCAGAATTTTTAGTTTTCCACTATTTTGTCTATTTGAAGAGTTCAGGGCATCTGAACCTGACTCTCTTAGGATCTGCTGAGGGCAACAGAGGCCAGGGCATCTGAGGTTAGGGCAAGATGATTATTATCTATGTTTTCACTGAAGCTAATGAAAAACTTTTGCCACGTTAACTGTTTTTGTCTTTCTGACTTATTGTTAGATATTTCAGGGTTAGGACACTCTTAATCAAGAATCTTAGACTCAGAAATGAAATTAAGGAGGCTATGAGAGAACAGAGACTAGTTATACATATGCATACGCACACACACACACACACACACACACATCTCTTATATATGATAAACAAACTCTATGAAACAGAGAACAGTATGCAAAAAGGGACCAGGAAGAGGTAGAATTATAATCTTATGTAGAGGAAAGATTTAAAGACCTAGATCAAAATTTTAAAGTAGTAAAGCTGATCTTTAATGTGAGTTTCCTTTCCTTTCACACCTTCTCTCACCTCTTATTATCCAAGGTCCAACCCTCAGAAACTCTTATTTTCCCTCTGTAATTGACCCAACTCCAAGGACCACTCCGGTCTCTTCCCCACAAGGGAGATTCATTTCAAACAGTTGTTTGGACTTCCCTGGTGGTCCAGTGGTTAAGACGCTGTGCTTCCACTTCAGGGGGCTCAGCTTGGCCCCTGGTCAGGGAACTAAGATCCCACATGGCAAGTGGCAAAAAATAAAAATAAAAAATAAACAGTTGTTCACTCTCATCGTTCTTTCCACTCCAAACAGCATAACTCCTTTCCCTTAGGTTAACAAATAGAGATTTGGCAACTTGAGAATTGAGGAAAACAATATAATCTAATTAAGGGTAGGTGCAATGTCAGACAGTGTGAGAGAGGTGTATTTTTTTGGGCAATGAAAACATTTTTCCTGTTTCTTTTCTTTTTAATTTTATTTACTTGACTGAGCTGGGTCTTAGTTTCGGTGTTCGGGATTTTTCAGCTGCAGCACGTGGGATCTAGTTCCCTGAGCAGGGATCAAATCCAGGCACTGGGAGTGTGGAGTCTTGGCCACTGAACTTCCCTGGTGGCCCTGAGAACTATTTTTTTTTTTCTTAATTTAGTAAATAACATGTCTAACTCTGATCCCAAATATATCATTTAACATTGGTACCATTTTCTTAGATAACAGAATGAAAAGATAATCATTAACATGTCTTCCAGTAATTTTTCATTCTCTGTTGAGAATTTCCATTCTTCTGTGTTCCCTTAGTGGCGTTTGTTGTCTTAAGGTCTCTCCCTGAAAACTATTTCCCCAAAAAGTGTGTGGGTGTGTGTGTATCTGGTGTGTCTTTGTATGTTTGTGCGTTTTGTAAAGCGAGGTCCTGAATATGTGTTGGGGAGTTGGGATTGCATGGTTCGGCTATTGCACTTCCTGTTGATAGGAATATTGAGGCCTATAGACAAGCTAAATAATTAGGCCCAAATTGCAAAACTAAAAGCTAGAAAAGCCAGATTTGAACCCACACAGTTAAGTGACAGGCAGTTGTTATTGCTAAAGATCTTTTAAAAATAATAATACCAAGTAAAAAATTCAAGTTGTGGAAAAATATGTACAATGTAACCCCATTCTGCTAAATACACATAAGTATATATACACATGCATGTTTATATGTTACACATGTGTGTGTGTGTGTGTTCACCCATGTTCCACAGTCTCCTGTGTGTGTGAGTACTAAGGCTTCAGTTGTGTCCAACTCTGCAACCCCACGGACCATAGCCCACCAGGCTCCTCTGTCCATGGGATTTCTCAGGCGAGACTGGGGTGGGTTGCTGCGCCCTCCTCTGGGGAATCTTCCCGACTCGGGGATCAAACTCACATGTCGCACATGTACACACATGGAGGCAACTAATTAACTGTGTTTCTCTCTGGGAGCTGGTAAGACTTACGGAGGTGGGATGAAAGGAAGGCAGCAGATCTGAAGGATCGTGTTCATAAGCTTGTAGATTTTGGAAGGTTTACTTCTTGGCCTGGAAGTACTAAGCCGGTTCCTCTTTGCCCAGCTCCACTGCCTCTCCCCAAGCCCTGGTCAGTTCTCTCCTCCCTCTGGGTGCTGGCTCCAGTTCAGTAGGCCACCTGGTCTGCACCCTGCCCCCCTTCCCATTACCAGAATGATCTCCTTTCTCTGAAAGAAGTTGCTTTATGACGAGCCTCTGCTAAAAACCCTCCAGGGAGCTCCCAGCTCACACAGGGTAAGAGCCAATCTCTCCAGAACTCTCTAGAAGGCGAACGGCACTGGTCATGTGCCCTGTCTGACCTAAATGCTTTTTCTTGCTCAGTCCCTTCACCAGCATGGTCTTCTCTCTCTGCTCCCAGACTCTGTGCCGCGGCTTCCAATCCAAATCTACAAAAATGAACCCATGAGGTCTGCTGTGTCCATCCATTTTTTTTTCATTTATTTTTATTAGTTGGAGGCTAATTTCTTTACAATATTGTAGTGGTTTTTGCCATACATTGACATGAATCAGCCATGGATTTACATGTGTTCCCCATCCCCATCCCCCCTCTCGCCTCCCTCCCCATCCCATCCCTCTGGGTCTTCCCAGCTTCACTGCTCTGTTTGCAGCATTGAGAAGATACCCACAAGATATATTTGACAAATGAAAGCTGATATGCACATTTATTTCTATATTCCGTCTTATGAGTGGGTACGGGACCCACACATCTCTAGATTATATCACTGTACCATTTCTTCCTTGACAGCTTGAATTTTGCCTGCTGGAATATTTAGTACCTACATCTAAGACCTTGTAGCATGTTTCTATTTTTTCCATTCCCCCCCCCGCCCCCCGCACCCTCCTTTTCTCTCCTCGTTTAAAGATATTTGTGCTGGGCCTTGGTTGTGGAATGTGGGCCCTTTGAGTTGCAGCTTGTGGGATCTTTAGCTGTGGCATGCAGAATCTAGTTCCCTGACCAGGGTTTCTACCTGGGTCCCCTGCATTGGGAGCACAGAATCTTAGCCACTGACCACCAGGGAAGTCCCTTTCTTAAACTACTAATTTCAACTAAGACTGATTCCTGAGGGTGATTCTGTCTTTCAGAAACATTTAGAGATGTGTGAGGACGTTTGGCGGCCCCATTGAGTGCATGCAAGAAACTGCGGTTGTGATCTCACTGATTCATGACTCCCTGTGTCCAAGCCTCCCCCAGAGATGTTCAGGTACTAATCCCTTGAATGTTATTTTGGAGGATCATCCAGGATTATTTTCTTGGGCCTTTGATGTCATCACAGTTGTTGTTATAAGAGGGATACAATGGAAGATTGGACTGGAAAAGATGTTATGATCATCAATGCGAGATGCTATGATGGATCCTCACTGTAAAGAGGACAGAAGGAGCCATGAGCCACAAAATGTACTGAATGTAGCTCTAGGATCTGAAAAAATGCAAGAACACATATTCTCTCCTGTACCGTCCCTACCATGAGTTTGGCCTGTTGAAACCAATTCTGGACTTCTGACTACTCCCCAGTAGTGAAAAAGAATGAATGTGTGTGGCTTTAGACCTAAGTTTGTGGCTGTTTGTGACAACAGCCAAAGCAAACTTGTATAAAGGCTTTGACATTGAACTTTGCACTTCCTCCTCCATCCTTGTAATGCAGGCTCTGTGTTGTAATTGCTCCGGTCCATACAGTGAGGCTGACATTTTGATGTGACAGCTCCTAACAGCCTGGGCCTGAAGAATTTGTGTGTCTTTGATTACTTTAGTGCTTTGGCCATTTTCAAGAGAAGGATGAGCCTCCTCTAGCTCTCTTATTTCAGAAAGAGAATGAGATACACATGGAAGAGAGCTGCCATGGGCAAAATCACCTGCAGTAGAGACTTTAAGGCCACCAGACAGATAAGCAGGCCCGCCAGGGACGAGCAGAGCTCCCAAGTCAACCTCCAAATGCCTGTGGTTGTTCAGTTACTAAGTCATGTCCAGCTCTTTGAGACATCATGGACTGTAGCCTGCCAGGCTCTTCTGTCCATGGAATTTCCCAGGCAAGAATCCTGGAGTGGGTTGCCATTTCCTTCTCCAGGGCACCTTCTCAACCCAGGGATCAAACTCACATTTCCTGCATCACAAGCAGATTCTTTGCTGCTGAGCCACCAGGGAAGTCTTCTATTGCATTTTATAGCAGTTTATTTTATAGCAATAGCTACCTGGTATAAGAACGAATAGGACTTCGTGGGTGGAGACCAGGTTATCCAAGTGATGAAGAATGACCCCATCCACATACCAAGAGAATCGCTTGAGGAATATTGAACAGTTCCAATGTATTAAAAGAGGAATAAGAAATAGCGAAAGATCTCACTGATAGTAAATCACACTCAAAGTCTGTAAGATACATAATTTGCAATTTGCACATAATGATCTTTGCTTCAATTCAGTTCAGTTCAGTTCAGTCGCTCAGTCGTGTCCGACTCTTTGCGACCCCATGAATTGCAGCATGCCAGGCCTCCCTGTCCATCACCAACTCCTGGAGTTTACTCAAACTCATGCCCATCGAGTAGGCGATGCCATCCAGCCATCTCATCCTCTGATCTTTGCTTAGTAACTAGTAAGTGAGATTTTTCAATTCAAACCAAAGGGCATTTAAGTAACTCTAGTGTCCCAAAACTTGGGCCAGTCTCAAAAAAAAAAAAAAAGAAAAAATTACACACATGTGTGTCTGTTGTTCCCAGTGACTAACTCACCTGCCAGTAGTCATTTGGGCTTAAGAAGACCCGTAGCTTTATATCATGCAACTGTGATCCAGTAAAGAAAGAGCTATGATTTGATCAGGGCAGAATGCCTGGCTGCTAAGTGTTCCAGTGGGGTGTCCTGCAGCTGTCAGGAAAGTTAATGAGCCAGGGTAGACGGTAGATGGCCCAAGTGAGGGTCAGTGACAGAACCAGACAGAATCACAGAACCGGCCCTCCATCCTGCTTACTGCGGGCCTTTGGGCTTAAAGGGCCTTTCAAAGAGAGTGTTTCCTGAGACCTAATAAGTGTTTTTAATAAGAAGATAATAAAAAGGATATGAGATTCTCAGTGTCGAAAAGAGAGTAGCAGTCTGCCATTATTATTACTGTCATTTCAGGGGCCCATCTTCCAGGTTGTTTTCACCCCACTGAAAAGCATCTTATTTTTCAGCTCTGCAAGTTCAGAAATTTTATGTGGCACAGATTTATTCCATTTCCTCAAAAGCACCGTTATCCTATTCACACAAAACAGTCATATGCCCGAGGAGTAAGTGGATTAAAGTACAATGGAGACATAGCTGCCCAGCCAACTGGAATTAATCTCATCCATGGTCCATTCATTTCTGTTCAGTAGGGAAATATATGTGGGAAACCAAAGCAAGACAGAATGATTGCTTGATTAATATAAGATACAGCTAACACAGTAAAGACCTTTAGTGCCACTTGGTATCTTAGTGCTCAGTCTGGATCCATGTAACCAAGCCTCATGTCAATGCCATGAGATAGCAACTATTATCCCTAAGAATGAAGAAGTTAAGGTGTAGTCTGGTTAAATAACTTGTTGTAAGTCACAGAGATAGCAAGTGGCAGGGCTCAGGTTTGAACTCGTGAGTCGGATTTCAGAATCTGCACTTCTAACCATTGCTTTGTATCTTTTTTTAAACTAATTTTTATTGAACAACCGTCGCTTTACGATGTTGTGTTAATTTCTGCTGTATAACAAGGTGAGTCAGCTATACGTGTACAGATATCCCCTCTTTTTTGGACTTCCTTCCCCTCTAGGTCATGACAGAGCACTGAGTGGATTTCCCAGGACTGTATAATAGGTTTTCATTAGCTGTCAACTTCTTGCTTAATCACTAAGTAGTGTCTGACTCTTAAGACTCCATGGAGTATAGCCTGAAGGCTCCTCCGTCCACGGAATTTCCCAGGCAAGAATAGTGGAGTGGGTTGCCACTTCCTTCTCCAGGGGATCTGCCCAACCCAGGGATCAAACCTGTGTTTCCCACATTGCAGGCGGATTCTTTATCACTGAGCCACCGGGGAAGCCAGGGGGCAGGGGACTCAGGCAAAGATGATTCGGGGGGAGTCTACTCGACCCCAACACTGCCTGCACTGCTCCACAGAACAAGCTCCTTCTGAAGCACGGCTGGATTGAAAGGAATAATGATTTATCCAATAAGCTGTAGTCTTTACAATATAGAGACTAATTGGGAATGGTTGCGGTTTTTCACCAGAAAAACTCCAGAAGGACTCCCTCATATTTAATGCTTTCTATATTTTAATTTGACCCTGGGGGCTTGTTTATACTCTGACTTTGTTTCAGAGTTTATCCTTCTATCTGTTGTCGCTAATTTTTTGTTTATATTGAATACTTTTCTCAAGCTGTATCATGGTGGTCACGTCTCCATCCTTTCCTGACTACTTTTAGGACCTTTTGACCCAACTGAAGACTTGACTGGCCCCAGTTGTTGCTGCGGTGTTATCACTAAGTCTTGCGTCAGACTCTTTTGCAACCCCACGAACTGTAGGCTGCCAGGCTCCTCTGTCCGTGGGATTTCCCAGACCCAAGATCAATCTTGATCTCAGGAAAAGAGACAGTGCTGAAGAGTTTCACACTGAGGATTTCTCTGGCACATTCCCGTGGCTGCGAATCATCACAAATATCAGACCCAAGTTCCATACCTAAAAATGCTGGAAATTCTGAAGACCCATCCTAACTACTAATAATATTCTTCTGGTGCCTGGATTCTTGGTCAGCTTTGTGTGTTTTTATCTTTGATGAGCTATTGTGTGAGGCCTACATGTCCGCACCAGGAGCCCCTTCTGCTGGACTGCAGACCTCGCCCTTCCAGTTCCAATGACCCAGACAGCTGCCCAGGGCCCTGTTATCTGCTGACAGATTACCCAGGCACTGCCATTCACTGGCTGGATCATTTCTCTAATTCCACCTGCACTGAGATTCTCCATCGCTCTGCTCTGTCTACCTGTCAAGTTATCTCTTTCCTTGTATTGAACTTTTCGAGATAATTAAGCACCAAACCCACAAATGTGGCAAAAATAATAAAGGTTAGGACTCGAAACTGTAGCAGGGTTCAATAATGCCCACAGCGTCTGGATATGCTGCTCTAATAGGAATCTCTGCTTTTGTTTATTTCATACTGCCTATTTCCAGATCACAAAAAAGACAGAAGCATCAAGTAAATTGAAAACTCCATTAAAGAAACACAGCACCTAGTAGGGAAACTTGGCTCTAAAAATAACAGAGAAAAGGCTGTTGAAGTTCATCTTGCTGACCTTTTTTTGTTTTTTCAGATAGTCAGCGTTGTACTTTACGTGAGGATTATCATGAAGGTACAAAAGAAATACCCACTTTCCAGGGGTGATATGTAGAATTAAGGGGTACAAAATCAGTCCCCAAACCTAACAGCATTACCGAATGAAAGCATAAATATAACAGGAGGTCGAAGCCAACAGGGAACCCTGGGGAAAGATCTTGGAAATAATTGAGGTTAAATAGGAGATGAGGGTTTGATCCCTGGGTCAGGAAGATTCCCTGGAGGAGGAAATGGCAACTTACTCCAGTATTCTTGCCTGGAGAATCCCACGGACAGAGGAGCCTGGCAAGCAACAGTCAATGGGGTCGCAAAGAGTCCGACATGACTGAGCGACCGAACAGTGAAATTGAAAGGAAACGAAAAATAATTCCTTGAGAAGGATGTTCCCATCAAAATAAAATCCTTAACAAATTGTTAAAAAGAATAAAATGCCTTGGTGTTGTCGAATCATGTGTTAAAGACATTGCTAACTTAGGAAAGAAAACAGACTCACTTGAGTTTCATAAAAAAGGTCATTGCTGACTCAGCACTAAGCCAAATGAACAGAAAAGCACAAAAAGGAAGAAAAGAAAAGGTAATTGTTCCCAGGTAATTAAAGATTGGAAATAGTCTGGAGAAAGTCCCTTTCTGTTCTTTTTAATTATATATATATTCCTTTTCTAAATATTTTTAAGTGAAAATTTATTGCTGGCTCAGTGGAAACCTAAATTCCCTTAGAGATTAAATTGAAATTATATATATGAAAACCACATTTTTTGTGTGAATAACACACATCTCCTTCCATGATATTCATGCCAAAATCCATCCCAACACGAAGAAAATTGGCTGACTTCTGTGTATTTTACAACATGCTATATTTGCAAGTCACATTTACACGGCCTCATTCTTAGAACAGCGTTTCTTCTCAACAGATATTATCTGGCAGAAACATTCTCAGGATCTTAATTTAAGAGGAATAAGAGAAAGGCACAGTCAGGTTAATTGACAATAAGAGAACCATTCTGGGCAGACTGGGAAATGAAATCTCAAATTCTTGGCTTCTAGCCTAGTTTCTGAAGGCCAATGCCTTGTAGAAAAAAATTGAAGAAGCATAATTTAAATAGTTATTATAATAGAAAATATCCTTGGACCGAGAAACAGGACTTTGGTCCGGGTTTCAGCATTAACTAGGGGTGTGACCTTGCACGAGTTACCTGTCTTCCCTTCCCTAAGGGTCCTTATTGCAAAACCAATGGGGTCACCTCTGAAAACCCTGTGGGTTGAGAAGTCTCCTTCCTTTCCATTCCCACTGGCATGGTTAAGTTCAAGTCTGGATTTTTATTAATATCTTTATTTATGGTTTTCTCTCTGCCATTCTTTTTTTCTCTACATTTCATCCCAGTCAAGTTTCTCTTTATCCTAAATTGGAGAAGGAAATGGCAACCCACTCCAGTATTCTTGCCTGAAGAATCCCATGGACAGAGGAGCCTGGCAGATTAAAGTCCATAAAGTCACAAAGAGTCTGACATGACTGAGCGACTAATACTTTCTATCCTAAAGGTGGGCTTCTCAGGTGGAGCTAGTGGTAAAGCACTCCCTTGTCAATGCAGAAGACGTTAGACACACAGGTTTGATCCCTGCGTTGGGAAGATCCCCTGGAGAAGGGCATGGCAACCCACTCCAGTACTCTTGCCTGGAGAATCCCATGGACAGAGGCGCCTGGCAGGCTACAGCCCATAGTGTTCAGACACAACTGAACGATTTAGCAAGCAAATAAGCTATCCTGAATAGTGATGACACATCCAACTCTTCCAATACCGTTTTTGTTTAATTTCCCTATAAAATAAGCATTGAATAGTTTCTTATTCCCAAGTGCTGAAATACAAAGGGCATCAACCTTACATTTCAAAAACTCTTCACCACACCTCTTAAATTTCATCATCTCTGCATATGAATACTCGTTTTGTCAGTTTCTTCCTTTAACTCTTGAATTCCCTCTTGAATATATAACACATTTATTATAATTCTCAATAGGGCATCAGCAATTTCAATTTCCTAGCGAGTTTTCCCTTTCTTATTTGCCTATCTAAATCTTCTCTATCCATCAATGCCCAGTTGAAAACCCTCAGAAGTGTCAGCTTTCCATCATGGAAGCTTTTCTGAGCTCCAAGAGCGATTTCCTATCTATTTCATTCAAACATTTAATCATGTTTTACCTTGTGGCATATTATTACTTTATTGTTATTCAGATTCTTTTCCATTGAATAAAAGCTCTGCTTTTCAAAACCTGTGGGAAATAATTTATTCTGTTAAGTCCAGCTTCCTGGCTAGCTGGAGATTTACTCCTTTTTGCCTTGAATTTGTCTTATTTTAACCATTGTAGATAAAAACATTTCTAAAATAGATAACATATTTCTATGACTTTTGAAATTTAAAAAAATGGTAATTTATTAGCTTTCCTGGTGGCTTAGTATAATCACTATTGATATAAGTTTTTCTAGTGTTATGTTACAAAGTTCCTCTGAGAAGTTGCAAATAGGTTCTGTCATTACTACTAATTTGGTAAGAACTTAATTATATTATAGCTTTTATTAAGCATTTGCCTAAAGTATATGTAAATAGGCTCAGAATACATACAATGTAGAAGTCCTTGATATTTAGTGCTTAACGTTTGGAGCATATCATTTGCTTTCCTGTGAAAGGTCCCTATAGATATTTACTTCCCAATTTTTAGCTGAATTCAAGATAGATACGATCGCAGGAAAACTACATTTCAAATAGACTTTTATTATTATTTATTATTATTTATAACTTGTTTTGACTTCTGTCATATCTTTCCAACTCTACCAGGAATACAGAGCTGTCAGCTGTTTAAAGGATTTAGTCCTGTCGTTTGTACTTTTAAGAGATACCCAAATAGGAACTGAATTCAAGAATCTCAGATTTATATAAAGATACTCTACTGCCTAGTCACTAACTTTTTAATAGGTTGCGTATGGAAGTTACTTCTTAGAAAGACTCAAGGGAGGGGAGAGAGGAGAATATGGAAGATATAAATAATTTTCAGTAACTTTCTCCATCTTTCCTTGGACATTGCTTTTCCCTCCTTTGTTTCCTTCTTTCCACTAATAAGGACCTAAATTGTTTGTGAAATGCACGCTTTTTGATCTCTAGTACTTTCCAGTTCTATAACTAAGCAGAGATGTTTCCCCAGCTATAAAATTGCTCTAGCTGGTTGTTAGGTTTTATCTCAGTGTACTCACGGGAGTATATGCCTTCTATAGAGTTTTATCCTGTTATTCATCTCAAACTTCTACATCAGATTTCTCTATGTCTCTGAAATAACCTCACATTTTCCAACCTCCATGGCATGATATCTTTAGGAAGATATTTTAAATGTTGTATAGAAGAGAAATGAACATTTTAATATGTGAATTTCTCACTCTCTGATGCTCCCTACTGTTAAGAAGAGTCTTACCTTTGCTGTCACATTTCCTGGGTCTTGGCTGTTCCTGGAGAGAAATGAGACCTCTCCAGAGCCTTTGGACTGAATCACACTGAAAAAGAATGAAGCTTACTGATGGTGATGAAATAAATAGATATGGATGGTGATATGTGGGTGAGTGTAAAGCCAACAGTCAATACAAATAGGGTTTAGGGGGAATTTAGAATGAAGGAAGAAAGTCACTATTGACAAAGAGAGAAAGAAGCAACTTGGTGAATATTGTCAATGTTTTAAGAACAAAGTAACACTTTCCGATTATATTTGCTGGAAAATAAAGTTAATTTTTTTTTTTTTCGGCTGTGCCACTTGGCTTGTGGGATCTCGGTTTCCCAATCACGGATTGAACCTGGGCCATGGCAGTGAAACCTTGGAATCCTAACCACTAGGCCACCAAGGAACCCCTTAAATTTTAAAAATTATTGAGAATTGCATTTTCCACATGAATGTGTATTTGCAAATGTAAGACTCTTGCTACTGCTACTACTACAAAAATATCTCCACCACTCAGGTAAACAATATACCTTTACTCTGAGAATATTGGTACAGGAGAAAGTAGGCCTCTCTTATCTGTCGCGGAATGTCACCATAAGAAAGAATAGACTACAATGATATATAAGGAAAAAATTAATTGAAAGAAGTTTTATAAGTAGAGAACATTGTGTATGAAAATGAAAAGCAGTATTCATTATAAGAACAAGAATCAGAGACAGCACATATATCTACTGTTATGAAATTGATTACTTAAATAATGCAGCACATATTAATACTATTTACTGTTAATACTATTAATATTTTATTAATAACTTAATAAAATATAACCTATGTAGTCAATAATGATAATTATTGTGTGTGTGCTCACTCAGTCGTGTCCGGCTCTTTGAGACCTTTTGGACTGTAGCCCACTAGGCTCCTCTGTCCATGAGATTTTTTAGGCAAGAATACTGGAGTGGGTTGCCATTTTCTCCTTCAGGGCATCTTTCCAACTCAGGGATCCAACCCGTGTCCACTGTGTCTCCTACACTTCAGGCAGATTCTTTATTGCTGAACCATCAGGGAAGCCTTAATAATAATGATTAATAGTATAATAATGACAATAAAGGTCTATATTTATTCATTAAAAACTCAGCTTCAACATAAGCAATGTGAAGCACATAAAGATAGCTCATTTTTATAAAATTTTATTTTATATATTTTTTAACACAAAAAAATCTGCTCTTCCTGGCACTGGTAACCCCTAGTCTGTTCTCGGTATCTGTGAGGCTTCTTCTTTTTTGTTGCATTTACTAGTCTCTTGTTCTTTTTAGATTCCACATGAAAGTTGTCTTTTTCACTTGGCGTAATGCCCTCCAAGTCCATTCACATTGTTGCAAATGGCAAAATTTTGTTCTTTTTTTATGGATTCTTTCAGCTTTTTGTTGGCTAACTTTGACTATGTCACTGAAAAACTCTCTGGGAACTTTCACGCTATCGTGGCTTATTCCAATGCCTATCTGATTAACTTGTGGAATGCTGTGATGAACAAATGTAGTAATACAGGTCAATGTCCTTTGGAAATATACATTAGGAAAAGAGCTTGTAAATTTGAAATATCAAAATACTGAACAACTCGTATGGTCATAGTCTATGACATTTGATTACATAAACAGCACTGTACTATCAAATATTTATTTTATTTGAAAAACCAGCAAAGCTATGTATATAATTTTTTTTAAGAAGGATATTTTGAATAAACTCACTGAACGAAATAAAAAACCCAAGGAAATGTAAAATTGTTGTTCTGGATGATAGATAATCCCACTGTTGACAGAAAAGGACACACTCACTAGAAGGCTGACAGGGATCAGATATGAAGTGTAAGCTGCAATCAGGTAAAACAGAGAAGAGATTTATGCAAAAAAAAAAAAAATCTCATTCTTCTGACAAGACGGATAAAAAGAAAGGAAAACCTGAACAAATAGATAAGAGCTGGTGTTTGGAATTACCCAGCTAAGTCATAGTGACAGTCAAAATGGGAAGGGCATTGTCAAAAAGCTGATTTCAGCTGAATGATGATGTATTTTGTGAGAATCAGCATTAACAGGAGCAAATGGAATATTCTGAGTCATTTTTGAAGAGAATGGCATCAGCATGAAAAGAGAATGCAGGTCATTTAAAATAAATCGAAACACACAGAACAAACCATGCCTGTGTAATTGACTACTTTCCAGTGACATTGAACACTAGCAGGCTGACAATTCAGGTTCCTAAGAAGGATCTGGTCCCATCGTCACCTGGCTTCAGATTGTTCTGTGTAGCTGTCCTGTAGTTATCTTCATCTGTAAGATGAAGGGACTTTCTCAGATTTTATATATAATCTTGTTGTCAACAGACAAAGGGTTAAGATATTTAGAGTCAGAGGCCACTTTAACATGCAGCGATGATTAACAGAATAATTATGTGGGTCTGGGACAGCTAAGGGAGCAGGTAGAACAGGGTCATATGTTCTCAGCCTAGGAGTCAAGTGTACTCAGAAAAGAGCTGGGGTGAGGAGGGATGTTTGTCACAAAATGAACTCAAAATGGTTTGTAAATGTCCCTGGAGGTTTCAGGCAATGAGGGAAAGGGTGTGGGTGACAGTTGTGTACTGACTATGAAAGACGGGGTGAATTGCATAGTCTGTGCAGGTACCCTAGTATCAAAGATGTGATGTAAATGAGCAGCAGTGGATAGCTGTGTTTTTTCATCTCTCAAGTAGACTGAGGAGGCGGGCTGGAACTGTCTTTTCTTTCCCTTGGTTGCTTGAGCTAATCTCTGCTAACTGTGCTCCCAGGAAGGAATGTCAGCAAAACCCAACATGCAGAAAGAAAATGTGGTTCAGACTTTCCTACCTTGCCTGGCTGGCAGCAAGTTTGGCTTTGTGTATAGTTTAGTAGGAGCCTCTTGCTTTTGATGTCAACCAAGCTGACATGTATGGAAACTGAAACCTGGAGCTGATAAAGAAAACATACAAACAAAACAAAACAAACAAAAAAAAAAAAAACCACTTTCTGAAAATATGTCAAAATCAGGTAAACATAAACCATAAACCATGGTTTATGCTGAATGTTTAGCTTTTCTTTCGCATGAAACATCATGTTGTCAGATCTTTAGGAAACTTCATAGTGTATGAATAAGAAAATAAAATATTTGAAATTTGAAGAAAAAAAAATCAGTTAAACCTGGTTGAAGCTAAGTTGCTTCAGTCATGTCCAACTCTGTGCGACCCTATGGACTGTAGACCTCCAAGCTCCTCTGTTCTTGGGGATTGTCTAGGCAAAAATACTGGAGTCTATTGCCATGCCTTCTTCCAGGGGATCTTCCCAACCCAGAGATCGAACCCAGGTCTCCCACACTGCAGGTGGATTCCTTATTGTCTGAGCCACCAGGGAAGCCCACCAAAGTTGTGAACTCATCAACAGAGTAGAAGGTTTTAGGTTTTTTTTGTTTGTTTGTTTGCTTTTGTATTTTCATATGAAATCATCTCTTGGCCTCAGCCAGGAAAGTTTTTCCCACCAAAGATTTTCAGATAAAAAGCAAGAGTTCTTTCCAATGCATTTTGACCTCCTCCCCTTCAAATCTTGTCCTTACCACTGAAGATTTTATCGAGGGAAAGGAGAGAGAGAAAAAAGAAAACACACACAGACTGAGGAAGAGAGAGAGATCTTCTATGAGAAACTCACCTAAGAGAAAAGCTTTGTCATAAGAATGATGGCCAAATTTGCATCCATTGTGAAGAACTATCTCAGACTAACATTGAAGGCCCCAGAGAATGTCAAGCTGATGAAGATAATGATAGATTAGCAGCATCTCTTTTATTATCTCTTATACTCAGAGTTATTTTTCCTCTAGAAGTTGTTGATTCAGGGTGGGGTGTAAGGAGTTCATCACCAAATTACTGTTTATGCATCTCTCTCAGAAACATATGTTATATGTGTTACATGTATATATGAGCATGTCTATATCTATTATATGTATTTTATTTATACCTGTAATTATCTAGCTATATTTTGAAAGAAAAGATAGGAGGCAGAAAGATTCAGTACATTCATGCAAAAATGAAACCCGTTATAAATGATTCAGACACTTCTGTTTCCTGAATGTTTGCTAAGATAGAAATGCAATCACTACAAAAATTAAAGAAGCTTACTGCGTGGGTCATATTACTGGAGAACTGGGTTCAAATTCACTTTTCTCTTTGACTGTTTCTGAAATACCTTGCAAGAATATTTCAGTTCCTTAGGCATCTGTTAATAGCTCTGTAGAAATAATTACAAAGAGAGCATCTCTCCTTATGCTGTTGAGATGATTTAAAGAGAAAATGAATGGTAAACACTGAAAGGTGAAGGTTGGCTTGATTGAGGCTCAACTCTCACAGCCTGGTTCCCAGAGCAGAAGGTGGCCTCCTGCAGGTGCTTATAGGAAGCAGCTCCAACAAGTGCTGAAGGCAATCGATCACCCTAATAAACTGCATCCCTGGACTGTCCATGCGTCTCGGCCAGCGAGCAGAGTCCCAGCTGATTCAGTGTGCGTGCTCTTCGCCCTTGTCAGTATCACTGTGGTGTCTCAGAGTGTTCCCGCTGCTATAACAAAATAGACTGAGTGGCTTGTAAATAATAAGTTTGTTTCTTACACCTCTGGAGGCTGAAAGTCCAACATCTAGCAGATTCTCCTAGTGAGAGCCTGTTACCCAAATATTGTTTGTATTATAAGACCCATGAAATTGAACCATTTAGACTATCTATCTGTCCATAGCGTTGCAAGGAGTCAGACACGACTGAGGTGACTTGAACACAAACCTATATCTATCTATTATCTATCTATATATACAATTTTTTAACTTGTATATAATTTTAATCTTATGTTCATTGATTAATAGAATATACATAGTTTAGATATAGCTATAAGTATTAATGTATGTGTGATTTTAGTTCTCCTTTCTGTTTTCTTCATAAATCCCAAGTTAAAGAATCTTTCAGATATACCAAAGTGAATGAGGTGGGCAGCCATTGCCAGTTGTCACAGATTTTCATTCCTCAAGTGGGAAGATGAATACATAAACAACATGTTTTTGCCTAATTTTAAACTTTACTGTACAAAGTGCTGTGTTATTCCACAAGCCTAAAGAGTCACTCTCTTACCAGACTGAATGGCTGAATTACAAGTATCAGTTTGATCAGGAGCCACTAGAGTCAAACCAATTATGTGTTTTATTTTTCATTCGTAGAAGGTGTAATTCTGACACAATAATTTTGAAGGCTACATCATAAACCCTTAAAACTAGTCAATCTGCAATGTCCTATTCAGCCTTTATTAGTCTATATAGTATACTGTAGTGTTGTGTGTAGGTTACTTAAAATCAAACAAAACACCCTGTTTACCACTTCTCTTTTGTCCTAGGTTTGAGAATAAAAAATTTAAAATCATTTATCTGCAGCATGCAGTTACTGTGAACAAAAACATATTTGTAACAGAATTTTTCCTTTGTGTTCCAGTAGACTAGTAAAAGGGAAAAATGCTAATTAACCTCAAAGACAGTGATAACATTATCTGTGCTTTAAAGGACAGTTTACCAATTTGCTTTGACCAGTAAAGTAACCGCAAGTTTATTTTACTCTGTTTCTATTCTGTCTAGTCAGTAAACAAGGATATTTTGCAGAACATTTGCTCCAGATAAAACCCCAATATCTCAAATTCCATTTAAGATATACAGTAGGCTGACATTCAGCATTCTGCATTAATTCTCTGGGCAGCAAATTGTCTCTCTGAAGCAAGGGGAGAGTCAGCTGGAATGCAGTAAAGATGACGGAATGGCGCCTGTTCAAAACACAGTGAAATATAGGGGTAAAAAGAGATTTTCAATAAAACAGTTCTCAAGAAATCATGAGAAGAATTGCCAAGACACAGTCAGACTTAGGATTACCAAGGCTTGTGAAAGCCTGTTTTGGAGATGGCTTGGGGGATCTTTTGTTGAAATGATGGATGGTGGACCAGTTCATTAAAGTAAGAACCCATCAGCTCGAGGTAACTCAGGTAACTCAGGCCTTCGTGGTTCTTATAAATAATGTTGAATATAGAATTTCAGTTAGTTATTTTAGCACCTACCTGTAGCTGGAATAATTACAAACAAGATGAGATCAGACCCTGAAAAAGTTATTGGTGAATTAACAGAGCCTGGTGTAAAGAAGGATCCAGTAGTGGATCAAGGTTAGAAATTCATACAGTAGAACAAACCAAATGTGAGCAAGAAGCCAGGAAACAGAGGTTTAGGCATGCATGCATGCTAAATTGCCTTAGTCATGCCCGACGCTTTGCAACATGGTGGACTGTAGCCTGCTATGCTCCTCTGTCCATGGGATTCTCCAGGCAAGAATACTGGAGTGGTTCACCATGCCCTTCTCCAGGGGATTTTCCCCACCCAGGGATTGAACCCCTATCTCTTATGTCTTCTGCAGTGGCAGCAGGGTTCTTTACCACGAGGGCCACCTGGGAAGCCCAGAGGTTGAGATAGATTTACTAATTCTAACAACAAAAAATTATAGTAAACATAGCCTTAAATTCAGTCAAAGATTGTGAATAATACCCCACTGTCATGTAAACTTCATCCGGGACCAATAATCCCATGACTAGAGGTATTTACCGTCTGCGTTTTAAGGTGCTGCAATGGTATAGAATCTACCTGCTAATGCAGGAGATGCAGGTTCAATCCCTGATGCAAAAAGATGCCCAGGAGAAAGAACAGTGGCAACCTACTTCGGTGTTCTTTTTCACCCCCAGTCCAGTATTCTTGTCTGGAGAATCCTGTGGACAAAGGAGCCTGACAGGTTACAGTCCATGGGGTCTCAAAGAGTTGGACATGACTGAAGTGACTGAACAACAACCACATCTTAAATGTACAGTGTTTGAAACTTAGGGCCTGACATTGATCTTAAAATTAAACAAGTAAATAAATAAATAAATAATAAAACAAATAAATGAAACAAAACAAGGTATTCTGAATACCTGCAGAATAAGTATCCCAAGAGATATATTTCACAGGTTTCTTAGAGTATTTTCAGCGACTATGTAATAAGTCTTGGGCAATAATTCCAATTTTCCACATGTGAAATTTTATCCCACTTATAGGATAACTCCCTGAGGAAATGTAAGAAATAGCTCAGAGACATTACAACTTGACCACCTGGTCACATTACAACACTTTGGACTGGAAATGTTTATTTCGGAAGAAGGAAATTAGCATTTTTGAGAACCTAACTGTTGGCTTTTCTTCAAGTGCCTTATTGACCTATAGTTGGAGTTAATTAAAATGTCTAACTAGGGTGCTTCCTAAAACAGAATCAGCACGATTTATTCCAAAAAATTCTGGCAATTTCTTAATTGCTTTGGGACTCAAAGATTGATTTCAAACCCATGGATATTGTACTAGTACTAAATTTGGCTATGGGTCGTAGGTAAGAGGCTCTCAATAAATGTGCTGGGATTTATTTCCATAACTATGCCAGTTGAATTTGACCCAAGATAGTGCATGAAATTGAGTCCCCTGATGGACTTTAGTAGATTTGTTTCCCACGAAGAAACCCTTTTAATCATTCTAGGAGTTAGTAAAACTGGGAATCTGGCCAAATTTGATTAGTTAGCCCAATTCTGATGTCGGTATATTATAGACATTCCATAAGCCAGTGAAAAGCAGTGTGTTTTCCTGGAAGGAACACAGGCGCAGAGATGAAGCTACACTCTTTCCTCTTCCTTTCGTGAACTATTTAAACTTCAGCAAGTTAATTGGCCTCTGTAAGCCTCAGTTTGCTCTTGAGTGCATAGCCAAATTTAGTGCTAGTACAACATCCACACTTGTCCAGAAAGTGCGTACAGAGTGGCAGACAAAGAGCATATGATAAGCCCTTAATAATCCGGAGCTGAATTCCAGGCAAAACCTTAAAGGAGTGGGTCTTCTCCTGGCCTGTGCATCAGAGTCACTTCTGGGGGTCCCTGGTGGCTCAGATGGTAAAGAATATGCCTGTAGTGTGTGAGATCAGGGTTTGATCCCTGGACTGGAAAGATCCCCTGGAGAAGGGGATGGTAACACACTCCAGTGTTCTTGTCTGGAGAATCCCATGGACAGAGGAGCAAAGAGTCAGACACAACTGAGCAACTAACACACTTTTCACTCAGTTTCTACTCCAGACCAATTATAACACCATGCCTAGGAGTGGTTCCTAATACCCGTAACCTTTTAGAAGTGTACTAGGTATTTCTAATGTACACGATCTATCTTGCAAAAGGATTTCATCTAGAACTTAAAGGGATCATGAGAATCATCACACTAATAGTTCTCAAGTGTCCATCTACAGACTTACTGCATCAGAATCACTTTGGAAGCACACTAAACATGTACATGCTCTCATTTGACTTCCAAGTTGCTATGTTAGACTCTCCATGGGTTTTCCTTGGTGCCTGTCCTGTTAACAAGAGCCTAGAGAAATTCTGCTGAGTCATAGTCAAAAGCCACCCATGCAAAATGAGTTTCCTTGCCATTTTTAAATAAGAAAACAAAGAGCTTAGAGCAGGAATGACTCATTTAAAGTTACCTAAAATTAATGGCAGTGTCATGAAAACCCATTTCTCCAGGCCTCAGACCAGTTCTGTTTCTGATACGTGCCATACTCATACACTGCTTTTATTGCCTTGGTGATTAGGATTAAAAAATAAAATCTGTGAAACCAACTCCTAATTTCATTAACACGGTGACTGCAAGTAAGGAGGATTGTTGAAAACAAGAGTCCTGGATAGTCAACAAAGCTGAAGGTTCTGATAATGACGGTGCTGCTTTGGAATGGCATGTGGAAAATTAACAAATTCCTCTAAATCACAGCCTTCAACTTTACTGGGTCTCTGAAGAAAAATATAAAAAGACAAAAATCACATTACTTGTTCTTCCTCTGCTTTGCTGAACCATAATTCTCTGTAATGTCTGGATTTGCCAGGTGCGGGAGTAAGATTACAATAAAGCCAGTTGCAGATCTGCTTCCTCCAGTGATCAAAACAGTCTTTTGCTTCTTTGAGATCAGCTCATCATACCCTCTAGCCAGCTCTGCTAGGAAGATTGACAGGTCGCATCATTCAGAAACACTGCTCAAGAGCCAGCCTAATAGCAGTGAACATAAAATCATCTTCAGACAGCAGAAGAGGGAAGAGTGAGGTTGTTAGTGCTAGTTCAATTTGCATTCATCTCACATACCAAGGTGCTTAGGAGACAGACACTGGTAAATGAGCAAAGATCAGGATCTTTAAGATCAGAAGTAATTGCTGGCTGATGTAGTTTGACAGGAAAGACTAGAAAATTTAATGTTTACACACTTTTCACTCTTTATCATCAACTGCATAAGTGATAATATATTGGACATTTTTAGGATGCACCAGAGTTATGTGCATTAGATTGTTCTTACAAAGAAACACGAGAAACATGATTTTTGATATAGGAAGACAAAGTCATAATTATTTAACCAGATAGAAGGAGAAATGAGCATTATTTCAGTTAAATTCTAATTTATTGTTCTATCTAATGCAAGGGAGATTCCATTTGTAGACAAAAAGACTGGACTACAGCTCTGGTCTAGCACACGCTAACTTAAAACTGTTTCATATTAGTTTTCTCACAAAAAAAAAAGATGGCAGGGTTGGGCTACAATTATTACCACCTCAAATGAAGTTGTCTTTTGTTAATGATTGATTTACCTTTTATATTAATTATGAGATGAACAATTAGTTTTTCAAATGAGTCATCTCTTCGAATCAGGTGGCCAAAGTATTGGAGTTTCAACTCCACATCAGTCCTTCCAATGAAAACTCAGGACTAATTTCATTTAGGATGGACTGGTTGGATCTTCTTGCTGTCCAAGGGACTCTCAAGAATCTTCTCTGACACCACAGTTCAAAAGCATCAATTCTTTAGTGGTCAGCTTTCTTTATAGTTCAACTCTCACATCCATACATGACTACTGGAAAAACCATAGTCTTGACTAGGTGGACCTTGACTAGATGGATGGCAAAGTAGTATCTCTGCTTTTTAATATGCTGTCTAGGTTGGTCTTAACTTTTCTTCCAAGAAGAAAGCTTCTTTTAACTTCATGGCTGTAGTCACCATCTGCAGTGATTTTGGAGCACAAAAAAAATAAAGTCAGTCATTTTTCCACTGTTTCCCCGTCTATTTGCCATGAAGTGATGGGACCAGATGCCATGATCTTCGCTTTCTAAATGTTGAGCTTTAAGCCAACTTTTTCACTGTCCTCCTTCACTTTCATCAAGAGGCTCTTTAGTTCTTCTTTGCTTTCTGCCATAAGGGTAGTGTCATCTGCATATCTGAGGTTATTGATATTTCTCCCAGCAATCTTGATTCCAGCTTGTGCTTCATCCAGCCCAGCATTTCTCATGATGTACTCTGCATATAAGTTAAATAAGCAGGGTGACAATGTACAGCCTTGACATACTCCTTTTCCTATTTACAACCAGCCGGTTGTTCCATGTCCAGCTCTAACTATTGCTTCCTGATCTGCATACAGATTTCTCAAGAGGCAGGTCAGGTGTTCTGGTATTCCCATTTCTTTAAGAATTTTCCACAGTTTATTGTGATCCACAGGGTCAACGGCTTTGGCATAGTCAATAAAGCAGAAATAGGTGTTTTTCTGGAACTCTCTTGTTTTTTCAATGACCCAAGGGATATTGGCAATTTGCTCTCTGGTCCCTCTGCCTTTTGTAAAACCAGCTTGAATATCTGGAATTTCATGGTTCACATATTTTTGAAACCTGATTTGGAGAATTTTGAGCATTACTTTACTAGCATGTGAGATGAGGGCAATTACGTGATAGTTTGAGCATTCTTTGGCATTGCCTTCCTTTGGGATTGGAATGAAAACTGACCTTTTATAGTCCTGTGGCCACTGCTGAGTTTTCCAAATTTGCTGGCATATTGAGTGCAGCACTTTCACAGCATCATTTTTTAGGATTTGAAATAGCTCAACTGGAATTCCATCACCTCCATTAGCTTTGTTCATAGTGATGCTTCTTAAGGCCCACTTGACTTCACATTCCAGGATGTCTGGCTCTAGATGAGTAATCAAACCATCATGATTATCTGGGCCCTGATGCTGGAAAAGATTGAAGGCAGGAGGAGAAGGGGATGACAGGGGATGAAATGGTTGGATGGCATCACCAACTCAATGGACATGAGTTTGAGTAAACTCTGCAAGTTGGTGATGGACAGGGAGGCCTGGTGTGCTGCAGTCCATGGGGTCGTAAAGAGTCAGACACGACTGAGCCACTGAACTGAACTGAACTGAACTGAATTGAACAATTAGTTAACTTACAAAGGTTTCAAATGTAATAGAACATGGAGTTTATATTTTTATAATAGAATTTCTGAAACATAAAGCAGTATACTGAGTTAGTGTGTAAAGGCTTGATTCATAAAATAAATATAAAGAAGCCATATTAAAAATGTATATATACTTACATATATATTATGCATACATATATATGCATCCATACATACATAGGGCTTCCCTGATGGCTCAGCCAGTAAAGAATCCTCCTATGATGCAGGAGAAGTAGGAGATACAGGTTCTATCACTTGAGTCAGGAAGATTACCTGGAAAAGGAAATGGCAACCCACTCCAACATTCTTTCCTGAAAAATCTCATGGACAGAAGTGCCTAGTGGTCTACTGTCTAAAGGGTCACAAAGAATTGGGCACAACTGAGTGACTAAGCATATATAGAAGTTGATATAGAAGAAATAAAGAAATGGCTAACTAAAAATATCTATATTGCTATTACAAAATTGAGTTGGATTGCTGAGGCAATTAATTAAAGAATAAAAAAAAAATTAAAAATCTACCTTATTATTAAGCATGACTGAAGGACTTCCATCTAAAAAATTAGGATATTTTCCCCTGGGAATTCAGAGTCACTATTACTAGATATGTTCCAAGAAGAAAAAAAGAGATAAATGAATTCAAGGCTACAGGGATATAGGAACTTATATCACCCTTGTCTTGAATGATTTTCTTGAAGCAGTTAAAGTTATGAATCTGTAATGAGTTTTTAAAAGAATTCTACTTTTGACCCAGTATATTTTAGAATTTAAACTTACATACACACAAAGAAAAAAGATTTCAGTAGTTTGACTTCTTTTTAAAAAAAAGATAGTTTGTCAATGTATGTTTTTCTCAAGAAGTGCTAACCACTATAAAACACATAAAATGTCATGGAAACAAGGAAAAGATTGGTGATAATTAGACCACATGTGTACTTAAATCATTATTGAACTGTACAATCTTATGACAAATACCAAAGATTCTTATGCTGAGATGAGACTGGGCTGGCCATTCTATTTCCCCACCCACACATCACCTTCCAAATGAATTAGAAGCTCCTTTGGGAGAAGATTTCTCCAACTGCACTACTCTTATCAACTCAAAGATCTGCTTTCCCTCCTTTTCCTTTGGATATTGCATAAGGGAGATGTTTGGGGTGGTAGGTGTATGGATGTAATTGTGTGTGTTAGTTGTGCAGTTGTGTCCAACTCTTTCCGACCCCATGGACTAGTCCACCAGGCTCCTCTTGCCTGTGGTTCTCCAGGCAAGAACACTGGAGTGGGGTGTGTTGCCCTTCTCCAGGGATTCTTCCTGACCCAGGGATCAAACCCAGATCTCCGGCATTGCAGGCAGATTCTTAACCATTTGAGCTACCTGGGAAGCCCGAATGTGATTCAAGAAAGGCAGAAAAAAATGTTGAATCCGAGAGCGTCCTTGAGACTAGGATTTGAGAACTTTGTTAAATCCTAGTTGGACAATAGGTATTCGAATAGTGCATTTCTGTTGACACTCTTTCCTGGTGGTTCAGATGGTACAGAATCTGCTTGCAATTCAGGAGACCCAGGTTTGATGCCTGGGTTGGGGAGATCCCCTGGAGAAGGGAATGGCTACCCACTCCAGTCTTCTTGCCTGGAGAATTCCATGGATAAAGGAGCCTGACTGGCTACAGTCGTTGGGTTGCAAAGAGTAGGACACGACTGAGTGACTAACACTTTTTAAATGGCAAGTTTGTATCCCTGAAGAAAAAATCTGATAGTAGAGTCCAAAATGAGGAAAGTCATCTGGACAGGAGTGCTCTGTTCCAATGATACAATGTCATATTGCTTTCTGCCATGAATTTAACAAGATGAGCTTAAAGAGGTTTGCAATACTTAGGATTTTTATGCAGTCAGTAGGGGAGACATTTGTGTAATTCTTCTTGATTATCGTAATCAATATCATTGTAACAGAAATTGAAAACAACTTCTCAGAGGCTATAGGACTCAATGTTGTTCAGTTGCTAAGTCGGGTCCAGCTCTTTGTGACTCCATAGACTGCAGCACTCCAGGCTTCCCTGTCCTTCACTATCTCCAGGAATTTGCTCAAATTCATGCCTATTGAGTCAGTGATGCTGTCTAACCATCTCATTCTCTGCCACCCCCTTCTTTGGCCTTCAATCTTTCCCAGAATCAGAGTCTTTTCAACTCATTGGAAAAGGGTCATATATGAAGGGTCATATCAGGTAGCCAAAGTACTGGAGCTTCAGCTTCAACATCAATCTCATCAGCATAGGACTCAGAGGCACTGAGATTTGGAACTTTAATAAATAACAAAGCACAGAATGAGAAACAATTTGGTCGGTGTCTTTTCTGGTTTCCAAGGAAAGGGAGTCAAAAGACCTCTAAAAGCATTTCAATTTTATTAGTCCCTTGTATTAAAACTCTATGTGGAAAATCAAAATTTATCAGCAAAAATGCAATCAATCTTAGTAAGGTAGCTTGATGGAAGATTATCAAGTTCTTTTTAAGTTGGCACTTTTTTTCTGATCATTTTTAGAATATAAATGCAGACTGTATTATAAGTGGTTGAAACCTACTTAAACAAAGAGAAAAATGGATAAATTAGCTGAGACTTGCAGGTAAATCCATATATATTTTGTTACTGTGGTCTGGTAAAGAAATTACCATTGCAAAGGGTAAAAATCAGGCATTTCCCGGTATTTCTTTCTATATGTAAAATTCAGGAATTACCTTGAAAAAGCAACAGGGTAGTGAATAAAGTGCTTGCAAGGTACAAAGGCAATAAAGCATATTTTAATATATGGCAAGAGTATTTTAATATATGTTTAACACACTTTGCCTCATTCTTTCTTTATTTTGTATTGATTTTTACATTTATCAAATGAAAACTGTAATATATATTCCAAAATATTCCTGTTGGGTGTTCATATCCAATCCAAACATCAAATTAACTCTTGTGATCTCTTGTCCTTCCCATTATTATCAATAAACAGCACAAGCCTATCTCTGGATTTTAGAATCTGAATGTATCGGATGCTAATATTCTTCTGAATTGTCTCTTTCCAGAACTTTATGCCAGAGGGTACTTCTGTGTTCACAAACTAACCATGCAAGCCATGCTGAATGAAGCTGTGTTGTTAAAGACAGCAGGAGATTGAAGTGAAAACAAATTTGCTTGGAATCTTAGTTCTGCCCCTTATTGACGGTAAGGCTGCTCATGCTCCCTTTTTGCCTGAACTTCAATTTTTTTCAGTGTAAATGGGAATCCTATCATTAACACACAAAATATTCTTAATGAGTCATATTATGCACCAGACACCATAATAAACCCCGGGGTACTTTAATAAGCAGAAATGTTAAAAACCCCCAGCTTCATAGTGTTAAGATTAAAGGAAGATTCAGACCTCCAAAAAAGCAACATTAGGGAAATTTAGAAATGAATGTGGGAGCTTGAAGGAGTGGCAAGTGAACTAGTTCACTGAGGAAAAGGAGTATCTCCATAAAAATGTATATTAAAGTTGAGACTTCAAAGGATGAGAAAAGGAGATTGGAAGCTTGAGCAGGAGATAAGACAACAGCACTTCCAGACAATGATTCAGAACTTCCAGACCATGACTCAGCACTTGGGATAATGTCTCAGTCTGAGACACAAATACAAGTTTTGGGCTTCCCTCATGGCTTGGATAGTAAAGAATCTGCCTGCAACGCTAGAGACCTAGGTTTGATCCCTGGGTGGGGGAGATCTTCTGGAGAAGGGAATGGTAACCCACTCCAGTATCCTTGCCTGGAGAATCCCCTGGACAGAGGAGCATGGTTGGCTACAGTCCATGGGGTTACAAAGAGCTGGACACTACTGAACAACTAACTTGAATTTGAATTTGTGGGAACTTGAAGATTAATTTAAGAAGGGCTAAAAATATTCAGTTTAGTTTGTGTGCAGAATTTTTTTAAAAGATGAGAACATTTTGGGATGAAAAGAAATATCTTTTATAGTTCTTATTAGGATTTGACATAATGTATAAAAACATCTACCAGAGAATAAAAACTCATCATAAATCATTGAATATATATGGTCATTATAAAATCCACCGCCATGAAATCAGGTATACACTAGAATTTCTAATACATTTTAAAACGATCTGTATGACAAATGACCATCTATACCTACTTTAATTGAGTACCATGACTATGAACCAACATGTAAATCTACTTAATATCCTTCATCTGTACTTAATTAAAATAACAAAGTGAACTTATTTCAACTTGGATTTATAGTTCTTAAAAACAAACAAGCAAACACATGTAGAATTAAAAGCCTATGCAAAACTGGAGAATTCAGTCCTTGGTGGCTCAAATGATAGTCTGCCTGCAATGCAGGAGACTGGGATTTGATCCTCGGGTCCGGAAGATCCCCTGGAGAAGGGAATGTCAACCCACTCCAATATTCTTGCCTGGAGAATTCCATGGACAGAGGAGCCTGGCAGGTTACAGTCCATGGGGTCACAAAGAGTTGGACAGGACTGAGCAACGAACACACATTTTACTAATATGTGACAATTAAAATAATTTGTTTTCATAAACTTCTTAGAATAAACTTATGAGAAAGAGTACAACTATCAACTGATACCATTTTAGCAAATAAGCAAATAAACTAATATGCACTTGCCACTGAAACTAAATTATATAACAGAACTAATCTGACATTTTTAAGTGCATATCTTCAAAAAATTCTGACAGAAATGAACAAAACTGCAAACTTCAGTAGACAATTGATCCTTGCCTCTGATCAATCTCTGCTTTTGCAGCAGCATAGGGAACACATCTGTAGATTGGTTTTCTTATTTTCAAGAGTATCTGCACTGACAAGCCATTGGAAACAAATTTAACAATTCCCTTTCCCACTGTAACATCCCTTCTGTTTTTCTCTTTCCCAGCCGAACTATTAAACTCTCTTTGGAGTTCTTCTAACATTTTGGAGGTGTTTATAAAGCTATCAACAATCCTTTTGAATTTCTCCCTCTAAAGCAATTCACTTTTACACTTCTTTCGGAAAAAAATATTTTATATTCAGCTTTATTACCAACAATGCATCAACACCAGCTTGGGCTTTTATAATAATTAGAACCAAGATTACTTTAAATGTTGTTGAATTGAAGAATTTTTGTAAAACTGGATTATTAAGCCAGAATCTGTTTTTATTCCAATCCCAAAAGAATATGAAGAAATTTAAAATGGCATTTAAGTTAAAATTACCATCAATAGATGATTTGATGTTTACAAATTTCAGCTGGCTTATTTTTACATTGAAAGTAGGATAAGAAAAAGAAAGTGAAATAAATAAATTACTTTCTTATTTACCTCATAAAAATTATGCAACAAGGATCGAAGAGATCAATGACAGGCATAATACATATTTTATGAAAACTGTATCTTATAAACATGAGTAAAGTGAAAGTCACTCAGTTGTGTCCGACTCTTTGCAACCCCATGGACTATGCAGTCCATGAACTCTCCAGGCCAGAGTACTGGAGTGGGTAACCTTTCCCTTCTCCAGGGATTGAACCCAGGTCTCCTGCACTGCAGGCGGATTCTTTACGAGCTGAGCCACAAGGGAAGCCCAAGAATACTGGAGTGGGTAGCCTATCCCTTCACCAGTGGATCTTCCCGACCCAGGAATCCAACCGGGGTCTCCTGCATTGCAGGTGGATTCTTTACCAACTGAGCTCTCAGGTTGGCAAGAGTAACGAATAACTTAAAGAAATTAACCTACTTCCAAAAGCATCAACACTAATAACTGTCAACATGTCCCAGGGAAGAAGGAAATTAGGGCAAAACTGCTTCTAAAATAGCAATACTGATTAAAGTTTTAAGTAAATCACTTGGGTCCCCACAGGAAATATTGTCGACAGTAAACAGATCAATTTGATATGTAAAATTTACTCTTCAAAAGTGAATCTGAGCATATATACATATATAAAAAGCATATATAAATATATAAAAGTAAACCTGCGCATATATGCATATGCATATACATGTGTGCTTAGTCGCTCAGTTGTGTCCGACTCTTCCAACCCCACAGACTATAGCCTGCCAGGCTCTTCAGTCCATGGGATTTCCCAGGCAAGAATACTGGAGTGGGTTGCCATTTTCTTCCCCAGGGGACCTTCCTGATCAAGGGATTGAACCCGGGTCTCCTGCATTGCAGGCAGACTCTCTACGGACTGAGTTACAAGGGAATGTGTATTTAAAAATGCAAAATGAGATGATGGATAATTTGAGTCAACAAAGATAGTTTGGAGTTGTGATTGTATAAATTTGTCGTTTTCAACCTTTTTTCTCTTCTTTATTTTTTTGGCTGTGTTGGGTCTTAGTTGCAGCATGTAAACTCTTAGTTGCTGCCTGTGGGATCTAGTTCCCTGACCAGGGATTGAAATCTGGGCCTGGGAATACAGAGTCTTCACTATTGGACCACCAGGGAAGTCCCTTTTCACTCTTTCTTCATCTTCTTAAAACTGTTTGGAAATAATTTCAAGTTCACAGAAAAAATGCAAAAATAAAATTAAGTTATTGGTATCTGCATGACCCAGAAGAATGAATGAAGGAATTTCAAAATGAGAAAATGGAGAGAAAGATGGTAGGGAGAAGGGAGGGGTGAGAACGCGGGGCAAAGAGAAGGAGAAGCTTAAGAAAAGAATTGTGCAAGGCATTTTCAAAAGTGAGAAGTCACTATTGTTTTTTTGGTTTTTGGGGGGAGTTACCAAGTTGATGAAAACTTGTGACTTTTTAAAATTTTATACACTATACTTCTCTGGGGGGATTTGGCTGCCTCTCAGTAAAGGTGTTTCTCTGGCTGTGGATCCGCTGGGAATGAGGACATTTGATCTCCTCACTGTTTCTCTTGTAGAGGCTTCAGCTGCAGGGTGCAGAGCCAGTTCGCTTGTTACATGCCTACCCTTCCTACCTGAGACAGAGAGGTCCCGGAGACTTGCTGCTCAAGTTCCCCACAGACCGCTAGCCTTGGCATCTCCCAGGATTTTGCTGGAATGGAATGAAGTAATCTGACTTTTCCATAGACAAAGGTGAATAACGAACCTGCGTTATGAGATCCTTAGGTGGTCACACTGCAGGCGTAGGAGTGCAGCTTAGGGAAAGCCCGGCACTGCCTGGGAAGAGCCTGGGTCTGTTCTCACGGCCTGTGGGTACCGCTTTATTCTCCGCCTCCTCTTTGATTCAGGGTGAGAAGGTCGAGTGTCATTAATTCTCAGGTCCTCTGTGTGGGGCCCCGCACCATTGACCACAGGAAGATGAGGGCTGTGGTTAACCTTAAGAACAGTTATTATTGACCACGTGATTCCAGTTAGTGATCAGTTTTCTTTTACAGCCTCTTAGCTGAAGTATAATTACAATCCTTTATATCACAAACACAAGAAATTATGGGGGTTTCTCTTTTCTCCTTCTTTGTGGAATCTTTCCGGTTTTTTACTTGCTTGTTTTGCTTCATCTATATGTCTATCTATCCATCTTGTCTATCTATCCATCAACCTATTGGTTTATTGCTATCAATAAACTAGGAGTGTGAGAAATAATCTGATAAGAACTGATTGGCTGACTGAATACACTCATGAATGCATACCTTTGTGTCTCTGTGTGTGCATATATATATATATTTATATAGCTAATATAAATTTCACACATGGGTTATTAAATAACTTTTATGAATCAATTGCTTTGGGAGTACAGGCTTGTCACATTTACTCTGTTCATATAGATCTACAAAGTTGACATGCACAACTGGTAATGCAAAAGTTGGTGGTGCTTTCTTAGAGAAAATTAATTCCTGGTTCTTTTTATACTTTCTCCATCTAATATAGCTTTTAACCATCTAACCATGTTGTGCTATGTGGTCAATAATTATAACTTGACAGTGGATTTCCTAAGAACACAGACTCTGAACGTGTGTGTGAGTGTGTTTCTATAGCAAGAGTCATCTGTTGCCAGAAGAAATATCAGTAATCTCAGATATGCAGATATCACCACCCTTATGGCAGAAAGCAAAGAACTAAAGACCCTCTTGATGAAAGTGAAAGAGGAGAGTGAAAAAGTTGGCTTAAAACTCAACATTCAGAAAACTAAGATCATGGCATCCGGTCCCATCACTTCATGGCAAATATATGGGGAAACAATGGAAACAGTGAGAGATTTTATTTTCTTGGGCTCCAAAGTCACTGCAGAGGGTAACTGAAGCCATGAAATTAAAAGACGCTTGCTCCTTGGAAGAAAAGTTATGACCAACCTAGACAGCACATTAAAAAACAGAGACATTACTTTGTCAACAAAGGTCTGTCTAGTCAAGGCTATGGTTTTTCCAGTAGTCATGTATGAATGTGAGAGTTGGACTATAAAGAAAGCTGAGTGCCAAAGAATGGATGCTTTTGAACTGTGGTATTGGAGAAGACTCTTGAGAGTCCCTTGGACTGCAAGGAGATCGTATCTGTCCATCCTAAAGAAAATCAGTCCTGAATATTCATTGGAAGGACTGATGTTGAAGCTGAAACTCCAATAATTTGGCCACCTGATGTGAAGAACTGACTCATTTGGGAAGACTCTGATGTTGGGAAAGATTGAGGGCAGGAGGAGAAGGGGACAACAAAGGATGAGATGGTTGGATGGCATCACCGACACGATGGACATGAGTTTGAGTAAACTCCGTGAGTTGGTGATGGACAGGGAGGCCTGGCGTGCTGCAGTCCATGGGGTCACAAATAATTGGACATAACTGAGTGAACTGACTGACTGACTCTCTATAGTGTGTGGTGATGGTGGTTTAGTCATTAAGAGGTGTCTGACTCTTGTAAGCATATGGACTGTAGCCTGTCAGGCTCCTCTGTCCATGGGATTTTTCAGGCCAGAATACTGGAGGGAGTTACAATTTCCTTCTCCAGGGGATCTTCCAGACCCAGGGATCTAGCCTATATCTCCTGCATTGCAGGTGAATTCTTTACCACTGAGCACCAGGGAAGCTCCTCTATAGTGTGTAGAACCTAGGAAAACTCATGCCGTATGCTTTCCGACTTCACTACTCCTGATATTTTTGTAAAGATTATCCTGAACTAAAACAGGTGTTGGAGATAGCTTTGAAGACAAACAAAGCCAGTTAAAAACAAGTGGGCAGGGTGATTATGAAAAGGCCATCTGTTAAGCGCAAAAGTCCCTCGTCTCTGTCAATTGGGAGCATGGCATTTGTGATGCAGAGCAGATCCAAGCTTAATAGGAAGCAAGATGCAGATATAACAGTTTCCTTTCCTTTCTCAAATGCCAGCAACTCAGAAGCCTGCAAAACTCAGAGAACAGAACAATAGACCTAATTTATCACGTCCCAGAGTCTTTAATACTTGCTGTCTTGAAGTGAATAAATTGTGCTTTGAAGAGCTGTTGAGTGAGTGGTGTATGTCTCTCTTTGTGTGTTTCAGCATCTTTGGTTGTTTATTTCTACGTAATGTAATTTCTCTTAAGACAAAAACATGCTCCAAAGAAATGGACATACATGTTCAGAATTGATTGCGGATTTATGAAATAATTCTTAAATCTCTAAAGAGCAATTCAATATGCTCATTTATACTAAAAGACAAGTAATTTTTCATTTGATATATTTTGTTAGGATGTTGCATACTTGTGCTCCGGGGGTGCATTTATCATCGAAGACAGTATGAATGGTAATCCCTGGATTAGAGTACCCTGGCAGCCCTGAGGTTCTCAGTGGAGCCAACAAACAGCATGTCTTTTCTCTGAGGTATGAACTAATTGCTGAATAAGAAACAAACAGACTAAACAGGCAGTAAATAGAGAATGAAAAGAATCACTCTCCTAACTTCTAAAGGCTCAGCCAGGGAATGCAGCTTCGGGCAGAACCAATCATCAAAATACTTAACAACTTCATGGCAAAGTCTTCAATCACTTAGAACGGGAACATCCGAGCTTAACAACTGTAAAGCCACATGGTCCTTATCTACTGAATGTGAGCCTTGCGCAGGGTGGTCAGAGTGACCTTGGTCTCTCTTACCCACCAGAACAGTCAGGTAAAGGCTGACTTTAAGAAACCACTGGAGAAAGTTGGCCAAGCTGTTCCATCTTACCCCAGTTACATCTTGGTCCTTGTGGGATGACTTGCAAAAACAGATCAAACAATCCGTCTGGATGCTCTGGACTATGGGAAACTCCATTCACCCACGGATGACCACTGACTTTGACCAGCCAATGAGGTAAAGTATGCTACATCCAGGGGAGGAATACAGGCTGAGATGAGTTAACAGGGCTTAGGAAAGAGCCTCCCTGGTACTGATGAACCTATTTTCAGGGCAGGAATAGAGATACAGACACAGAGAATGGACTTATGGACATGCAGAGAGAGGAGGGGGTGGGATGAATTGAGAGGACAGCATTGACATATATACATTACCGTGTGTAAGATAGACGGCTAGGGGGACGCTGCCGTATAACACAGGGACCTCAGCTCAGGGACCGGTGCTGACTAGAGGAGAGGGAGGCTCGAGAGAGGGGGGATATATGTGCACATAGAGCTAATTCACCATGTTGCACAGCAGAGACCAACACATTATAAAGCAATTATACTCCAATTAAAAAATAAATTTAAAAAGAAAAGAAGAAAGAGCCCTCCTCCAGAAAGAAATATCAGGAGGGATGAAAGTGTTCCTTCCTATAAACAGCTCATCTTTATTGAGATATTGAGATATATGTAGCATGAAGAAAATAAACAGGAAAGCTAGAGGAAAACCAGGTCAAAGGAAAGCAATATTAATGCATAAATACACCTGGCATGTGTAGTTATTTGGACATTGATTTATTTAAAATGAACAAATGTATTATTAAAAAATAGGGTTTGAATTCATTATCCCCAAATACAGCAATTTTATCAATTACTAAAGTATCTTAAAATATTGTATAGATATGTTCACACAGTTTATGAATGACATATGTAATAAGCAATGTTCTTACATAAATAAATTCTTGTCTTTCATATCAACTTTGAAAGGCCATCTTGTCATTTTTCCAGTTCAGTTCAGTTCAGTCGCTCAGTCGTGTCTGACTCTTCGCGACCCCATGGACTGCAGCACGTCAGGCCTCCCTGTCCATCACCCAACTCCCAGAGTCCACCCAAACTCATGTCCATTGAGTCAGTGATGCCATCCAACCATCTCATCCTCTGTCGTGTCCTCCTCCTGCCTTCAATCTTTCCCAGCATCAGGGTCTTTTCCAATGAGTTCTTCGCATCAGGTGGCCAAAGTATTGGAGTTTCAGCTTCAACATCAGTCCTTCCAATGAATATTCAGGACTGATCTCCTTTAGGATGGACTGGTTGGATCTCCTTGCAGTCCAAGGGACTCTCAAGAGTCTTCTCCCAACACCAAGTTCAAAAGCATAATTTCTTTGGTGCTCAGCTGTTTATAGTCCAACTCTCACATCCATACATGACTACTGGAAAAACCATAGCTTTGACTAGATGGTTGTTTGTTGGCAAAGTAATGTCTCTGCTTTTTAATATGCTGTCTAGGTTGGTCATAACTTTTCTTCCAAGGAGCAAGCATATTTTAATTTCATGGCTGCAGTCACCATTTGCAGTGATATTTTTTTTAATTTACATATTTATTTTTGTCTGCGCTGGGTCTTCTTTGCTTTTGCGTGGGTTTTCTCTAGTTGTGGTCAGAGGGGGCAGCTCTCTAGCTGTGGGGCACAGGCTCTTGGGTGCAGACTCAGTTCTTGTGGTGCTCGGGTCTGGATGCTCTGTGGCATGTGGGGTCTTCCCAGACCAGGGACGGAACCTGGGTCCCCTGCCCTGAAAGGTGGACTCTTATCCACTCCACCATCAGGGGAATTGAAAAGCCATTTTATATCACTCACATTTTTAACAATAAAGATAACCTGTATCTTAAAAAAAAAAAAAAAGTTTTAACATGCTAGTTCAGCTGGTAAAGAATCTGCCTGTAATATGGGAGACCTGAATTTGATCTCTGGGTTGGGAAGATCCCCTGAAGGAGGGCATGGCAACCCACTTCAGTACTCTTGCCTGGAGAATCTCATGGACAGAGAAGCCTGGAGGGCTACAGTCCATGGGATTCCAACGAGTCAGACACAACCGAGTGACCAAGCACAGCACAGCAAAATGCAGCAGAGTCATGGCTAGAAGACACGTGTACTATTAATAGTAACAGAACAACAAATGCCGATAACTACAGGCACTTGATATATGGCAGGCACTGAACTGAGCACTTTTATATATTTATCCTTTAACACTTATCATATGAGGTAGATATGGTCGTTATTCCATTTTACAGAGGAGGAATCTGAGTCACAGAGACATTTTCTATTTATCAGATAGTAATTCCAGATGGCACAGATGTTTCCCACTCAGCATGGATAGAGATTCCTACATTGCTTTACATGGGTTCTGACAGTCATGTAAATGGATGAAGGATGGTAGAAACCAGATTTCTCAGTGTTGGAATAAGAGATAACCAGAGAGGTTTAGTGGCTGACTTAGTAAGAATCAACCAGGGAGGAGACCAGAATGATCCTGTGGTTGTGGATTAGGACTAAATACATCAGTTTAACCTCATGTTTAGTTTAATAGACATACAGGCAGTTACTTAAAGACATGTTTATAACAGGTTAGTACACACATATATTTCCTTGCTCTGTCAGCTGACATAGCCCAGATGTGATTTATATGGTGGCCTTCTCCCTGAAAAGAAATCAGGACTTCTTAGAGATTTGACTGATTCCAGGGCTTCCCCAGGCTTCCCAGGTGGCTCAGAGGTAGAAGAATCTGCCTGCAAAGCAGGAGTTGCAGGAGATATGGGTTCAGTTCCTGGATTGGGAAGATCTCTGGGAGGAGAAAATGGCAACCCACTCCAGTATTCTTGCCTGGAGAATCCTATGAACAGAGGAGCTTGCTTGCAGAGAGTTGGACATGACTGAAGCATGTCTGAGCATGCATGCATGCAAGGCTTCTTCAATGGCTCAGCCGTAAAAGATCCACTTGCAGGGCAGAGACAAGGTTTCAATATCTGCATCTAGAAGATTCTCTGGAGGAGGAAATGGTAACCCACTCCTTTATTCTTGCCTGAGTAATTCTGTGGACAGAGGAACCTGGTGGGCTACAATCTATGGGGTCACAAAAGAGTTGGACACAACTTAGCAATTAACCACCACCACCACCAAAATGACCGGGGCAGGAATATATGAGATAAATCTGGAGGATCTTTTATGGCCATAAAGTAAGAAAGTGCTCAAAAAAATCCATAATGATGTCAACAGGGCACAGGAGAAAAATGAAAGAGTGACCCAAGGCCAAAGCTGAAACAACTTGAACAGCAAAAGAGAAAAAGCATGTGTGTGTGTGTGTGTGTGTGTGTGTGTGTGTGTGTGTGCGCGCGCGTGCGCGTATTAGTCACTCAGTCGTGTCTGACTCTACAACCCCATGGACTGTAGCCCACCAGGTTCCTCTGTCCATGGAATTCTCCAGGCAACAATACTGGGGTGGGTAGCCATTTCCTCCTCCAGGGAATCTTCCTGATGCAGGGATCAAATCTGGTCTCCTGCATTGCAGGCACTTTCTTGACCATCTGAGTCACCAGGGAAGCCCAGAGAAAGCATAATTGGATGATAATTCCAGTATATAATAAACACTCAATGAATCAATACGGATAGTATGAAGGAAGAAATGTTTGTTTGAAATCGTGGAGATGACAGGCGTGATATCCCCATTAAATATAACTAGAAAGAGAAATAAATCCCTGTCTCTTGTCTGCGTGCCTCCCACCCTGTTGACTTTAGCAACTCAAACCAGCTTCCTGATGAGGCAGAACCTCAGGCTGCCAGGCTGTTTTCACTTTTAATGACTGTTCTCATTCTGAAATACAAGCCAAGATCACCTACGGAGAGTGAGGCGATTTACAAAATATACGTGAATTAACAAGACTAGTATTAAGAAGAGAGCTGCTCTGGGGGAAAGAATGGAGATGTGACCAGGGTCCTGAGATCTATTTTTGAATGTCATTGAAGGCTGAGCTGACATTAAAGGCAGTTATTTAAAATAAGAACTATTTTCACTGTAACGTGAATCTTTGCAATTATGTTCCTAAGTTGTTCAAAAATAATCTCTAAAGTCTACACTTAAAACATAATAATTATCATATTTCCTCTATTGTGAAGTGCTCTCAACTGTAAAAGACACCATCATTTTAAAAACTACTTTTTATTCATTCATGCAATATGTGTTCTGTGACCTCATGAAGCTTATGTTCCAAGAGAGGGAGTTGTTCATAAAGCAAATATATAATTGGGGCTTCCCCTGTAGCTCAGCTGATAAAGAATCCCCCTGCAGTGCAGGAGACCTGGGTTCAACCCCTGGGTTGGGACGATCCTCTGGAGGTGAGAAAGTTGCTCATGAAGTAAATATGTAATTATGATGTATTTCAGGTGATGATCACTTCTATTGAGACCTATCAAGCAGGAATATAGGGACTACAGAGGGTGGTGGTTTTTTTTTTCCCCTGCTGTAAATAGCCTGCTATATCAGGCTTCATTACAATAGTGACTTTGGGCAAAAACCTAAAGGGGGAACAGGTGTGTAGATTATCTGAGCGACACGTACCCAGATGCAAAGGAACAAAGAATTCTGTGCAGCTGGAGTGGCATGACCAAAGAGGGAATGAGTTAAAAGATTATGAAGTTTCAGATATGCAGGGCTTCACACACCATGTAAAGACTTGACTTTTAGTCTTAATGAGATGAAAACCCATGGGGGATTTTTAAGCAGAGAATTGACATAGTCTGACATGTTATAAAAAGATCATTCTGTGTTAAGGGTAGACTGGAAGAAGGGAAGAAAGAAAGCAGGGGTATTAGCTTGAAAACGATTAAAATAAAACAGACAAGAGATATGTATAACCTTGTCTAGGGTGGTAAGTAAAGGAGAGGATAAGATGAATTATTGTTATAGATTGATAATAAAAATAAGAGAATACAATTACCATGTTGGACTAAGCATCTGGTATAGAAATGCTATTAACTGGGGGAGAAGGAGGACTGGGGTGATTAATTCAATAGTTAAAATTTTATCCATCCTGATAGAGATGCTGACTATACTCTGCATATCTGAGCTTAGAGTTCAGGGGAGAGACACAGGCACTGCATATAAATTTGGGAGTTTCAGGCATAGAAATTAAAGCCATGAGAATAAGTAAGATAACCAGCAGAATAAGGGTAGATGGAAAAGTAAGTAGGTGTAGGACTTTCCAGTGTTTGAGGGGTCTAAGTCCAAGAAGACTTAGATCGATCAGTGGAGCTACAGGGACAAAATCATTTGAGTTTCATACTTTGGAATGCTAATTCTAAAAAGGTATCTGAGAGCACTGAGGGATCCAGGCTTCAAATGCTTCTTATAGATCAAATAAGATGAAGACACCAAATGCACTGTTTCATTTGGTGAGGTGAATGTCACTGAGCATCTTTCGTGATCAGTGTTGGTGGAAGGGTGGGAACAAAATTTGGTTGAAATGGATTAAAGAGAAAGTGGGGGGAGAGAAGTTGGAAACAGTGAGTCTAGTTCACTCCTTTTACAAGTTTTTTGGTGAATGGGAAGAAAACAGAAGTTTCTGAAAGGAGATGTGGGGATAAAAGGACTTTTGTGAAAGAGATCAGAGGTATCATAACATGCTTGTTGCTAAGGATAGTGATTCGGTTGGCTGAGAAAATGTGAGGACGCATGAGAATCCAGAATTATATGCTTGAAAAAGCAGGAGGGAGTGTGGTATTTACAAATGTGGTATTTTCAAGCTCAGTTGTAGACAGTGGCAAGACGTGCATCTGGATTAACAGGATGGGTGGCAGGACTCATCGAGGGAGAGCCTGGAAGTGGGTGTTGTGATGTTAGGAGCCTTGGGATATTCTCTTTTCCTTTTCTCCGTTTATATTTAACTGGAGGACAGTTGCTTTACAATGTTGTGCTAGTTTCTGCTGCATAGCAAGGTGAATTGGCCACAAGTACACATACGTCCCCTCTCTCTTGAAGCTCCCTCCCACCCTCTAGGTCGTCACAGAGCACAGAGCTGAGCTCCCACTAGCTATCTTTTTACACGTGGTAGTGTATGTATTTCAGTGTTACTCTGTCAATTCATCCCACCCCCTCCTTACCCAACTGTGTCCACATGTCTGTTCTCTATATCTGCATCTCTATTCCCGCACTGCAAATAGCTTCATCTGCACTATTTTTCTAGTTGCATTAATATACCACACTTGTTTTTCTCTGACTTCTTTCACTCTGTATAACAGGCTGTAGAGGACATCGGTGCCATGGATGTTCATTTCTGATTATTCTTATTTCTCAGTGAAGCAGGACCCAAGTGCACTGGCAAATAAGCTTAGATGAGGAGGTGTTAGATATTTGAGTAGCGGAGATAAAACACAAAGTCATCATCTAAGAGACTGAAGTACGAGTGGATTAGGAAAATTCAGAATGACAGATGAAAACTTTAGTGTTAATAGCTTTTGGAAAACTTACAAAAATCAACTCTCCCATAGGGGATGGACTCATCAGACATGAGTTTTTAGAATCCTGTGAAAAAAAGTTCTAATAATTCAGTGAAGGAGGCAATGTGTATTCTTAAATACTCAGAATTCTCTGTTTTGCAGCTTCCTTGGTGGCTCAGTCAGTAAAGAATCTGCCTGCAATGCAGGAGACCGCCTGCAATGGAAGAGACCTGGGTTCTATCCCTGAGTCAGAAAGGTCCCCTGGGGAAGGAGATGGCAACCTACTCCAGTATTCTTGCCTGGAGACTCTCTTGGACAGAGGAGCCTGGCAGGCTACATTCCATGGGGTTGCAAGAATAGGACGTGACTCACAGACTAAACCACCAGTCTCATAGAGGCTACACCGTTCAATCAGAAGACTGTGTTAAGTTCATAAATTAACCTCTGAAAAGCTTTGGCTTTGATTCTACTCCCGCACTTCAGAGGACCCTGTCACATTCTTTTACTTCGATAATATTGTCTTATTGATTAGGTGATATTTGTGATTCAAACATGGATTCAAAAGCTTCCATGAGCCCTGGGTTCCAAGGAGGTGAGTGTGATTAATTCCAGTGCATGCCGGCGAGATCTTAGATACACACAAGTGAGCAGGAATATTTTCAGACGGTGAAAACCAATGAGCACAGGATCATTTGGCAAAAGGACAAGGACCAGATTAAGGCAGAATTCATGCAGGTTAATCCTTGCGTTGCAAGCAAATTATTTTAATTCCAAGAAAAAATATATATATATTTTACATATAATATATATATTTTATAAATTATTTTAGAAAAACATTTTAGGGTCTATATATAACTCTATTACTTTAAAGTGATTACAAACTATTCTAAAAGAGAATATGTCCTTGAAGTCCCTTTAAAATATCCTTTCAAAAATTTATGCAAACTTATAATAGGATTTGTTTTCCTGGACATTTTTAGTGTTATGTTAACAATTTCATGTATTTTCTGCTTAAAAAGAAACATATCCCCATGACTCATCTATGTTTTCTGATTGTGGAATGTAATTATCACAATTTATTTTTCATTTGTGTTAACCATCCCTTGGGAATTAAAATAAATTGATATCACATTTTTCAACATTTAGTTTTTGAATACATAATTAAAATGAAAAGAATATGGATTATATATGTCTTAGTTCATTTGGAATGCTGTAACAAAAATTCCGTAGACTTAAGGTTGGCTTAAGCAACAGACATTTATTTCTCACAGTACTCTAATTATTCTCCATTTTAAAATTTGAGATCTAATCCGACACATAGTAGTACCTAGACTAAGCATGTGGACACTCAAGACATAAAACCTTTAGAGTTTATTTTAATAACAAAGTTATATAAGCATATATTTTAAAGAGCTGAAAAACCTTTTTTACTATAAACATTTTTAATATCAAAAAACATTTTTCCTGCATCTTCCTCCTCATATTTTATCATTGTTCTGGACATATTTTAAAAATACAATTCTTGTGTTCAAGAATCTTAACTTCCCACCTGCAGGCAATGCTTTCCAACTGATTGGAAAGGTGAGGGTGAGCGCTCCTTCTCTATGACCCCCTCCCATGCCTCCTGCACAGGCCTGCAAACCCCCACATCCGGGCCCCGTCTCCAGCGCTGCGTGGTCGGAGCTGAGGGTCAGCATACTTAACCGCAGGGACAGCTCTTGTTCTGGCCAGAGTGGACACAGTCCTGATTAGCAGCACACAACAATGCATACTGGTAAATATCATCTCTCGCTGGATCTTTAATGCTATTATACTAGGACCTCGTGTTTGTATGAATATAATTATGTAAATATGCTTTTGTTGAGCCACGTGGTAATCACCGCTTCCTTTCCTTTCCTACACAATCATGTGTTTTGACTAAAACTAATTATTGTCTTGTTTTGTTACGGCTGTAATATGTTTGCATGTTTTGTTTTCTATTTATTGCTAATTCAAGATCTATTTTCACTTATGAAAATCTCCTCTTCATTTGTTCACATGTACTAAATAGTCTATTTCTCTTTTTCGTAAGAAAACTCTCACAGATCCTCTGTGTTAGCTCTGACCTGTTTTGGCTTGTTGCAAAACTTTGTCTGGAAACAATTTGCTCTCAGATTTCTGTCTTCCAGTGTTACTGTTTGGAAGATTGAGTCCATTCTGATTCTTTAAACTTTTCATTAATCTTTTGTTTTCCTTCCTTCTCCAGGGAAGACTGCAAACTCTTTTCCCTGCTCACAGCATCCTAAGATTGCATAATGTGATGGGGTTCTATTTTCAACCCTTGAGCTGAATGCTTAGGAGGCCCTGCCAGTGCTGGCATGTAGGGCAGCGGGTCCTGATCCCAGCAGACGTGTCTTCAGGCTTTGACCATTCTAATGTGAGATGAAATATTTCATCACTGCTCATCAGAGATTCATACCCATCAAAGTTACCCGCTGCTCTGAGAAATTGAGTGTCATGATAACATGGTAATTATGAGCTGCAGCAGAACAGCCATAAAAACTTCCATATTGTGGGGAACAGAGCAGAGTTAGACAGGAAATAGTTCTGAGGGAGTGACTGACAGGCAGGCTGATTCCAGAAGGATTACTTCCGGGACACGCAAGGTGTCCTAGGATCCTTTCCTAAGTGTCCTCAGCCTGATTCATTCCGGGGGGGACTGATTCACACAGTCACCACAGGAGGTCGGAGAACATGAAGGAGAATAACCTGAACACGTGTCTGGGGTATTTCTTTCTTATATAAGGATAACCAGAAAGTTTAATAATAATAAGTCTCTTAGCAGGATGAGGTCCAAGACAAGAAATGGTGGGTAGCCTTCACAGATACTGAAATGTAGAAAAGTGTACAAACTGTTGAAACAAGTCAGGATGCAGTGAGTGCTAGGACTTACCTGTCCAGGTGAGAACAGCTACCTGGTGCCGAGGCGTATCGTCAGGTAGCAGATCGGTGAGTATCCCTGATGAGCAGCGTCATAAGCCACACCTCACTAATTTAGGGAAGAAATGAGATTTATTACCAGGATTTTTCACTGGGAGGATAGGAGAGCTCAGCCTGGGGGTGGGGGTGACTAGAATGAGAAGCAAGGCCCAGGGCCACATCTCTGAACCGGGTCCTTGATGCTACCGGTGAAATGGTCCAGTCCCAGGGGCCAAGTGGCGGCTCTGAGCGCTGGGCAGCTTGGGGGGCCCAGTGCCCCGGGAGAATTGCTGTCCCTGATCCCTCCAGCAGGGGCCGCCACTGCAGCAACCTTGAGTGCCGGGCGGGTCCTGCCCCATTCCCTTCCTCGCCACTAGGCTCTGTTTGCCCAAGTCCACAAGAGTTTCTGAATCCACATCTCATGCCAGCAGAATTGTGACTAGAAAGGCTGAGAAAGCAAGACTTTGACATCTTCGTATTCTCTTTATATCCTGCAAGGCAGTTCAGTTCAGTCGCTCAGTCGTGTCCGACTTTGCGACCCCATGAATCGCAGCTCGCCAGGCCTCCCTGTCCATCACGAACTCCCAGAGTTTACTCAAACACATGTCCATGGAGTCGGTGATGCCATCCAGCCATCTCATCCTCTGTCGTCCCCTTCTCCCCCTGCCCCCAATCCCTCCCAGCATCAGGGTCTTTTCCAATGAGTCAACTCTTTGCATCAGGTGGCCAAAGTATTGGAGTTTCAGCTTCAGCATCAGTATTCCCAATGAATATTCAGGACTGATTTCCTTTAGGATGGACTGGTTGGATCTCCTTGCAGTCCAAGGGACTTTCAGGAGTCTGCTCCAACACCACAGTTCAAAAGCATCAATTCTTCGGCGCTCAGCTTTCTTTACAATCCAACTCTCACATCCATACATGACCACTGGAAAAACCATAGCCTTGACCAGACGGACTTTTGTTGGCAAAGTAGTGTCTCTGCTTTTTAATATGCCATCTAGGTTGGTCATAACTTTCCTTCCAAAGGAGTAAGCGTCTTTTAATTTCATGGCTGCAATCAGCATCTGCAGTGATTTTGGAGCCCCCCAAAATAAAGTCTGACACTCTTTCCACTGTTTCCCCATCTATTTCCCATGAACTGATAGGACCAGATGCCATGATCTTAGTTTTCTGAATGTTGAGCTTTAAGCCAATTTTTTCACTCTCCTCTTTCACTTTCATCAAGAGGCTTTTTAGTTCTCTTCACTCTCTGCCATAAGGGTGGTGTCATCTGCATATCTGAGATTATTGATATTTCTCCCGGCAATCTTGATTTCAGCCTGTGCTTCCTCCAGCCCAGCGTTTCTCATGATGTACTCTGTATATAAGTTAAATAAACAGAGTGACAATGTACAGCCTTGACGTACTCCTTTTCCTATTTGGAACCAGTCTGTTGTTCCATGTCCAGTTCTAACTGTTGCTTCCTGACCTGCGTATAGGTTTCTTAAGAGGCAGGTCAGATGGTCTGGTATGCCCATCTCAGGAGTGCCTTAAAGGCAGGGAGGTCCAACATTGGAGAGCATATGGAAGCTAGGTGACCAAAAAGAGAACCTTTGATTACCCAGGTGTAAGAATTCTGAATGTGATCATTAATTGATATCCTATCAGTTTATATGCATATATGTATAGCAATACTCAAAGGGCTCATTAATAAGGAATTGTTAGGATCTACGAAGGATTTATTGAAAATGACTAAACCCACATTATGCAATGAACTATTTGTATTTTATTCAATAGTCAACAAAAACAGGAATATAAACAACCAGCGTGAAACACAGAGGATGGATTTAATAATATTTTCCAACTCATTTTCGCAGAAGTTATTCCATGATGTAACCCAATGGCACAAAGCCTGACTGTCTATAGAAATCCCAGGCTTAAAGGTTTTAAATACACAGTTATATGTAAATAGAAGAATAAGGTTTCTTAAGAAATATTTAAAAACTGGGAGAAAATAGTATCAGTTTGTTTTTTTTTCCTATAACATCTGGAAATACTGACATCCTTCTTTCCCTATAATTAGAAACAAACAAAAATACTAGTGTCTGTAAAAACTCTTTATGCCAGAGGAAATTAGCTCAGTTGGTTTACATGACTTTCTTTTTAAAAAATCTGAAATGTAATATTTTTATAAGTCATTATTCAGCAAAAAAATAGTTTTCAAAAATTGGCCAGTGAAAGTGACTACAGGAAAAAGATGAACCAAGCCACTTAATTCTAATTTTCCAGGCATTACTATATAATTTCTACTAATAATTTACACTCATTTCTCAAATCCTAAATTGTCACTATGTGTGTAGTTTATGTTTACTATGTGCCAATCACTATAATTACTGTTTTATACATATCAGCTCTTTGACAGGGCAGTGCCTAAGGTAGCTGCTATTATTTCCATTGTTAACAAGTTCAGAAATTGATACAGTCTTTAAGCAACTTGCTAGCAAGTCATCAAGCTGAAACTTGAACCCTGACAGTCTGACTCTATTGTTGCATTTATATTATGATTGGCCAGGCTGGTTTATACATCAGTGCTTTATAAGTCTGGAATGTGTGTGTCAATGATCTGAGTTGACACAGAGCATCTTAACATGGGAGAACCATTGGGTTTCTGAGATTTCTGGGGCTTTACCTTTTTCTGAGAATCAAGAGAATTCACTGAGAGGCAGAAACCTTTGAAAAATTTGTAGTATAATCTCAGAATCCTACACCAGCATTATTAGTATCCAGTGACTCAACTCATTTGACATGTGGAGTCAAACCCCCTAGCAACAGGAGGTGGACAGAAGCCCAGTGAGATGTTTTCACTCAGATATCTCCGTCTTCTTAACTGCCATGATCTTGAGTCTGTGTGATCCATTAAACAGATCTGTTAAACAGAGAAGACACAGAAATCCTGTCAACATTGCATGGTGTAAACAGAGCAGACCTTACAGAATGTCATCCACTCTAGCACATACTCTTCTTCCTCGCCTTACCATTTAATATATGGTTAGTTCTGAGGTAGGGTTTGTTTTCCTACAAACCTGGATAGCACAGATCTTCTGCAGTCTTATGATGAATTTAGTAAGTATTTGAACTATTGAAGCTTCTCAGCGTTTCATTAAAACTGTAACCCCGTGTTTTGAGGAACACTGGTCGCTCTCTAGCTATCCTAAGACTTCTCCTGTTACAGCCTCTTTAATTCTTCTAGGGGAATTATGTGTTTTTTTTTTTCCCCTCTTTCTGTAAATACCACACAAAGTTGTATTTTTTATATTGAAATTTGTACTACAAAATAATAAAACCCTTCTATTGCATAGATTTGTTTGAGAATACAGTGAAGAATAAGAAAGAATAATTATCTATAAAATTTAGGAGAAAAAAGGGACTTTGGGAACTGAATAGTACAAATACTGATACGATTTATAGTTACAGTTACAAGTGTGCACTGCATTTTGCCAGAGTAGAAAAACCTGAGCTTATCTCCATAGATTTAATAGATTTGTTTCAAAATGGTTATTACTTATCTTCACTTACTTTTGATTTATGTTTTTTTATCATAGTCATTTTTTCCCCAAAGTGAAATGATTCAATGAATGTGAAAAATATTATGGCTTATTCAAATATAATATTTAAATTTTGGGGCTGGGATTATTTCCTACTATTTAAGTATAATGCTGGATTGCCTTTTCACTAGAGAATCCTTGGAGTAAGAATTCTTCCTTCCTTTCCTTTATAACTGTGGGTGGTGTGTGTGTGTGTGTGGTGGCATGGGGGGAATCTGTTAACGAGAAAGGATCTGGAAGTCATGAAAATTATCACTGTCATTATTATATCAAATTTGCTTTTTGAAACTTGTTTCTATTACAATTCAGTTCAACAAGTATTTATTATGTATAAAGTATTATGTTAAATAACACACAGTGCTATGCCTTGAAGTGTGTCTCCCCAAAATTCATATATTGAGGCCCTAAGCAAATATGGGATGGTACGGTATTTGAAGACAGGGCCTTTGGGAGGTGATCAGGTTTAGATGAGGTAGTGAGGGTCAGGCTTTCATGATGAGATTATTGCCTTTGTAAGCAGAGACAGGAGACTTCCCTGGTGACTCAGTGTTAAAGAATCTGCCTGCCAATGCAGGAGAAGTAAGAGATGTAAGAGATGCGGGTTCGATCCTTGGGTCAGAAAGATCCCCTGGAGGAGGAAATGGCAACCCACTCCAGTATTCTTGCCTGGACAATCCTGTGATCAGAGGAGCCTGGTGGGCTATAGTCCCTGGGGTTGCAAAAAGTCGGACACAAGTTAGCAATTAAACAAAAATAATGCAGAGATACCAGCTTGCTCTCTTCTATCATGAGAGGCACAGGAGGGTGGCCGTCTGCATGCCAATAAGAGGGTCTTCACTGGAGAACCAAGATACCTGCACCTTGATCTTGGGCTTCCAGCTTCTAGAACTGTGAGAAAGAAATGTCTGTTGTTCAAGCTGCTTGGTCTATGGTATTTTGTTAGGGCAGCCCAAGCAAATTAATAAACATGGGATACAAGATCAGGCATATTTTTTTTTAAACTTTGTTCTCAAGGAACTCATGCAGGGCTATAAGAAGATAAATAACTGTGCTATAATATAATAGTGCAGGATTTGTAAAATAAATATGGATAAGATATAACTCAAAATTCTAAAAAAAAATGGCATTAGTGAAGGACTTTGAAAGTGAACAGGATTTCTCAGGATGATGTGAAGTAAATATTCAGAGAAGGACGGAGGAGTAAGTCATCCAGATAGGAGAATAAATGTATTGTTTAAATAAAATACTATAATCCAGTTTGAGAGGATAATAAGGAGAAAAAAGGCAGGATGAAGGTTTTAAGATAAGATGGTAACATATTGAGAAATCTAAATGGGAATGAATTGTATTTAATTTGACAGAAAATAAATGTTATTGGAAGTTTATGAACTTGGATATGGTATGATTCATGATACAGTATATGTGCTTGAATTGAGTGAAATAAAATCAGAAAGAAGGGAAGAATTGGAGGAAATAGAAGAGTGGGAAACATGATCTGAATATGTTGGTAACTGTGAAAATGCAAAATGTTAAGAGACATCAGGAAATTTAAATAGGTAAGACTTGGCATTACTTTGTCAACAAAGGTCTGTTTAGTTGGAAATATTATGGCTTTTCCAGTAGTCATGTACGGATGTGAGAGTTGGACCATAAAGAAGGCTGAGCACTGAAGAATTGATGCTTTCAAAATGTGATATTGGAAAGACTCTTGAGAGTCCCTTGGACTGCAAGGAGACTCAACCTGTCAATTCTAAAGGAAATCAACCCTGAATATTCATTGAAAGGGCAGATGCTGAAGCTCCAATCCTTTGGCCACCTGATGCCAAGAGCCAACTCATTGGAAAAGACCCTGATTCTGGGGAAGATTGAAGGCAGGAGAAGGGGGAGACAGAGGATGAGATGGTTGGATGGCATCACTGAGTCAATAGACATGAGTTTGGAATCACTACTTCTAAAATATTTTTTATCATGGTAGAAGTCACATAATATAAAACATACTCTTTTAACCATGTTTAACCATAGAGCTCAGCGGCACCGAGTACATTCACATCATGGGCCACTCTCCCCATCATCCTTCTGACTTTGTCACCTTCCTGAACTGAAACTCTGTCCCCTTTAAACGCCAGGTCCCCATTCTCCTGTCACCCCACCCACCCCCTGTCCCTGGCACCTGCCAATGTATTTTCTGGCTCTATGAATTTGACTATTCTGGGTACCTCAGTAGGTAGAATCAAACACTATTTGTCTGTAAATGGCACCCCACTCCAGTATTCTTGCCTGAAGAATCCCATGGACGGAGGAGCCTGGTGGGCTACAGTCCATGGGGTCGCAAAGAGTCGGACACGACTGAGCGACTTCACTTCACTAATGTATACTGGGGGCTTCCCGGGTGGTGCTGGTGGAAAAGAAACTAGCTGCCAATGCAGGAGACTCGGGTTCAATCCCTGGATCAGGAGGATCCCCTGGAGTAGGGAATGGCAACCCACTGCAGTATTCTTGCCTGGAAAATTCCATGGACAGGGGAGTCTGGCAGGCTAAAGTCCATGGAGTCACAAACAGTAGGACGCAACTGGGTAGCTGAGCACAATATATATTGGAATGCATTTTTAAGGTTAACTTAATATATGTTTGGGCTTCCCTTGTGGCTCAGCTGGTATAGAATCTGCTGCAATGTGGGAGACCTGGGTTCGATCCCTGGGTTGGGAAGATCCCCTGGAGAAGGGAAGGGCTACCCACTCCAGTATTCTGGCCTAGAGAATTCCATGGACAGTGGGATCACAAAGAGTTGGACACGACTGAGTGACTTTCACTTTCACAGTAATATATGTTGGAATCACTGCTGTTGCAAAAAGCTAAACAGACCAAAACTTGTGACTACTGTGTTGGTCAAGGCTGCTCGGCAACTGTGTCATATTTCTTTTCTCAGACCCTGTGGTCTTCTGTAGGTGATGCACACCTTCAGGCAACAGGAAACCTTTCAAAGAGACGCTGGCCACAGATAGTCTGAAAATCCTTCATGTCCACGGGTTCTCTTTCCTAAAATCACTACGCTGAGAAGACCTTGCATCAGTCTTTCTCTCCCCTTTACAAGCAACTCTTTTCCCAACTTACCAAAGAAAAGGCATGCCTCTTACAAGTCATAAGTGTTGGTAGGGCATAAAAGCCTCTGGGAATCAGAACAAATTTATAGTTCAGAAATTGGTGTCGAGAGAGCTGTATTTAATAAAGGAGCTGCTTTTAGTGAAATTCCTCTTATAAATATTCCTGTTAAAGGCAACTCGCCACATTGAAAATTGAGCTTTCTACCCCATTTGAATCATATTCTAAGTTTAGTCTTATTACAGGACTGGGTGAAATGAGTGATAAAATTTTTATCAAGGGATCCTGCCTCTTCCATCCCACACTCATTGCAAAGTCGACACAGTGACTAGCAGGCAAGTTCAGAGAAACAGCCAAGCAGAGTGATGAAGGGCACAGAAATTCACATCCTGAGTCAGGAGTCGCTTTCTTTCTCAGAGTTTAAACATTCAGGAATGGCAGAAATGATGCTGAGAAACCACTGTCTGTCGAGAAGTGTCCTTCTTGCGGCTCAGTAATGAGAAAGAGCTTGGTAAGTATATTCATTCAGCCTAATATAATTCTGTGTTGCAACTGCATATTTTTTTAATGACTTAAAGAAAAGAGAAAGTGAGGTCGTTCAGTCCTGTCTGACTCTTTGCGACCCCACGGACTGACTATAGCCTACCAGGCTCCTCTGTCCATGGCATTTTCCAGGCAAGAATACTGGAGTGGGTTGCCATTTCCTTCTCCAGAGAACTTCCCGACACAGGGATTGAACTGGGGTCTCCCACGTTATAGGCAGGTGCTTTACTGTCTGCGCTACCAGGGAAGTCTCTAAGAAAAGAGGGGTGAAACATAAATACTTACTTCCCATAAGTCGGTGATGCAGTATTTGAAAAACTGAATACATGTCAGTCATGTCTTTGTTTTATAGTTTCTAGAACATTTATTCAGTTGTGAAAAGAAACAATTTCCATTAATTAAAAAAAAATATTGTAGAGTAGAAATCCATATAAAAGTGCACAACACATGAATTTAATTCTTTTAGTTAGTTACTTCAGTCACTCAGTCGTGTCCGACTCTTTGTGACCCCATGAATCGCAGCACGCCAGGCCTCCCTGTCTATCACAAACTCCTGGAGTTTACTCAAACTCATGCCCATCGAGTCGGTGATGCCATCCAACCATCTCATCCTCTGTCGTCCCCTTCTCCTCCTGCCCCCAATCCCTCCCAGCATCAGGGTCTTTTCCAATGAGTCAACTCTTTGTGTGAGGTGGCCAAAGTACTAGAGTTTCAGCTTCAACATCAGTCCTTCCAATGAACACCCAGGACCGATCTCCTTTAGGATGGACTGGTTGGATCTCCCTGAGGCCCAAGGGACTCTCAAGAGTCTTCTCCAACACCATAGTTCAAAAGCATCAATTCTTCAGCGCTCAGCTTTCTTTACAATCCAACTCTCACATCCATACATGACCACTGGAAAAACCATAACCTAGTACCTCCAGTCAAATACTAGGGGTCATCTTTGAGTGATTTCCTTTTCTCACAGTCCATATCCAGGTGACTAGAAAATCATACTGGCTCTACTTCAAAATATATTCAAATTCTGAATGCTTCTCACAACCTGTCCCTACTTCACTTTGACCATGGTCATAGCTAGCACTCTGATTCAAATCACAAATGATTTTGTATCATTGTACTTTTTCCTAATTGATTTCCCTGCTTCTGCTTTGCTTTCTTTTTTTTTTTTTTTTTTTTTGTAATTTTATAAATCTCAAGTATTTATTGAATAAAGAATGGGAAGGTCAGCAAAAATAAACTCTGATTAGAGCTGATGCGGGGCTCTGTTCCCATGTGCTGCGGTCTCCCTTTATGCTTTGCCCCCTAACACTCTAGTCTCAGCAGAGTAGAACTTGGCTCTATGCTCCTCTGTTCTAATCCCTTTAATAGCATCCCCAAGTGTTTAGAGTCTAATTCCTTAAAATAGTTTACAAGCATTGCATATTCTGGGGATTCTCAGGTTGACACAGTGGTAAAAAATCCACCTGCCAAGGCAGAAGACGCAGGAGGTGTGGGTTTGATTCCTGGGTCAGGAAGATCTCCTGGAGGAGGAAATGGCAACCCACTCTAGTATTCTTGCCTGGAAAACTCCATGGACAAAGGACTCTGGTGGGCTATAATCCACGAGGTCACGAAAGAGAGTTGGACATGACTTAGCGACTAAGCACGGACAAGACCATCAGGGAAGTCTCAATCTTTTCTTACATTTACCTTTTCAGTGGGTCCTTCCTGACCATCCTATTTAAGTCACCTTTCCCCCCACCCTCTCAATTTATTTTATTTTTTTTTATCCTCCTGCACCTATAATAATACAAGTTTTGTGAAGGCAGTGATTTAATGATTTCTAAATCCCCTACAACAGTGTCTAAAATGAATATAAATAGATAATCAGAATAAATCATTTTAAAATAAACAGAATAAAAATCAAAATACCTATGGCCTCAAAATCAAAACAGCTGATAGCCCAAATTTTTATCCTTTTTTTCTCCTATGAACCTAGTAGCGGATAATTCTTATCTCAATAGAAAATAGCCTATAATTCCAAAAGATAGAAATTTAAGAAAGTTAAAAGTGCGTGAATTACAGACCCAACAAAGATAGCATAGATTGTACTATGGGCTATTTAACTAATGAATAACAAATACAAAAACACACTCCTAAGAGACCCAGAGGAGACGGATGGTAATCGGGAAGGACAGCACCCTGGACCATTTCCACTTTCTCAGTGGCAGGAGTGTGGGTGCTGCCGAGTGTGAAGATGCCCCAAGTGAGTGCTGTCTGAACCCTGGCCAGTTTCTAAAGCTGTGGGGACTAAATGGATTTTCTGGCAGCAGCCACTGTGTCTTAGGTAATTTCAGTGAATCATGGATCCATGGTTCCCAAGATCTCCTTCGAGATAACAGAATTTCATTCATTCTTCCCTTTTGCTTTGGCCTGAATGTACAGACTGTTCACCTTCTGAAAAGGTGAGCAGCTTGTGAATTCAGGCCAGATGAATTTGATTAACTATGAACCAGCTCCAAGGCAGGGTTTTGGATATAACTTTAACATATAATTAGCGGCATTTACCCATGTTTGAACTAGGCCATTCACTTATGCACACTTTTCATTGTAGTTAGAATTAATGTAGCTATTAGCCTTCGTTTTAGAAAACACCAGTATTTTTGATTTGAGAATTTAATATCCTTGCCTTTATAAGGACAATCTTCACCTTTTAACAGTGTAACATTTTAAGTGCAAAGTGTAACTGCAATCAATAAATACCTTTTAAATGAATTTTCTGATCAAAGTGAAATGAATAAATTGTAAACCTTGAGTGGCAGAAGCAAATTAAAAGTATTATCCAATTTTGGGGATAGGAGCAAATTTTTACATCCATTGTCTTAAATGATCCTGAACCCTCCCTAACCCTTTCGGCATTTCCAAAAGAATTAATGGCTTTCAAGCCATCACTTTATATTTTGCAGTTTAGCAAGGCTAATGGAATTATAATACTGTGAGGTAGTAAAATAATGAATAAAACATTAAACATCAAACAAAGAATTATTGTAGTCGACTGGACGGTTATACAGAATTCTAATCTATTTTTGCTGGACAATGTTACTGGGAAATACCTGAGGCTGTTTCCAAACCTCAACTAAAAAGAAGGAGCAAAATATTGTCATCATCATCATCACTATTTCCTATTAGACTTTTGAAAATTATAATTCCTAAACCTCAGACACCCCTGATGGTTGTGTGCATTTGTGCATAGAAGTCTGTACATAAGCGACTTCTACGGTGGCCTATTGCCTAAGACTCTGTGCTCCCAATACAGAGGGCTTGGGTTTGATCCCTGGTCAAGCAACTAGATCCTGTATGCTGCAACTAAGATTTGGCACAACCAAATAAATAAATAAATATTGTTTAAAAAATGAAGTCATGCAAGTGAGGGCATATAAGGAAGAAAATCTATTTCGCTCTAGGTTTCTAAGATTTGGCTATGCGCACAGATTATTTAGAGAAGTTTTGTTTGCTGTCTGTATTAATACTGATTCCTGGCTCCACCCCCAGATGTGAGTCAGGAAGCTGAAGAAGGAGCTGAAGAAAAAGAACCTAAAAAATCACTGAGAAGATTCTGATGCGCACTTTTGGGAACCACTCACTAAGCACTTCCTCTGCTGTTATCTGAGACTGTCCCTTGAAGTGTCTATGGATTTGCAGACACACACACCTATGGATTTGTCCACAAACAGCAAGGAATGAGAGGATGTGGTCACAACCCTAGATCTTAAGGTCACTGAGAGTGCAAGAATTACTTCTGTTGACCCATAAAGTATTCCATTCTTTGCTCATTTTACCGATGGTCTGTGGTTTCTGCTTGCTGTTCAAGATCTATCCATATTACCTTAAATCCCACAAATCAACTTCCTCTGCCTACCTGGTCCTCGGGACATCTGCGGATTTTACTATTTCTCTGATTGATTGCCATCTAAATGATATATAGAAAGATGCCAGGGGGGAGGGCAGTCAAAATATGCCTTATTTAGAACTTTAAATTGGTACTCAATATTTTCTCAATGGCCACAGTAGTCATAATTCCAGATAATTGCTTTGTGTTTTAAACTGATATTTAGTGAATTTTTATATTTGTGCCAAATTCATATTATATTGTAGCAGTCAGTATTGTGACAAATTCTAGGTGATACTGGAGATGAACATACGTATTGGAATCATGCAAAAGAAAAAGGCAGTAAATCTGTTCTTAATCTCATTGTAAGCAAAGCAATTGCTTACATTTCTTGTCTAATTGTCAACATTTTGAAAGCCTAATGAGTCCTTTGTTATGTGTGTTTGGTCTCAAAATTCATGTAGCATTTTGCGTCACAGTCTATGTATACAGTCCAGGTTCTTTCACATACATATACTGTCCAGTTTTTACATATTAATCCTAAGAATCTTATAGGTTGACATAAAATATCTTAAATATCTTGGCAAAATCAACATGTTTTAACAATTTTTTTTAATTTAAACTATCTATTCATATACTAGTTCATTAAAAGAAGGAAGTGTTATTTAGTAATTTACTTGTTATTTAGTTAGTAGAATTAAAGTCCTGAGACATCTGACTTTAAAACTCTAAGATCAGAAATGAGTATTGATTTCATTTCTACAGTCAGTTAAGCCAGCTAGTTTTTATTTTCATAAAATGCCAACTACTGAACTGCTCTGGAAGAGGAACAGACTTTAATATTTTTATCTTTTATTTTTATTTTTTTCTAGGAACAGACTTTAAAAACATATATAGTTAAAAATTATTCTTTTTTAAAAATTATTTTCTTCTAAAAGAATATTTTGCTTTCACTTTTGTAAGATACTGATGATATGGAGTCTGCCTATTTTGTCAGTAGCTACAACAATGAGAACAGAAAGATATTTGTATTCATTGTTCCCAAAGTTCAATTTTGAAAAATTTATAACCTAAGAGAATTGAACAAGCACAAATACCTATACATTGATAAAGAGAAATTGATTTTACTCAGCTTACTAAGAGATGATAACTTATGGAGGTTTAAGGGATCTTATGGGTAATTTGGGTATAATTTTATATAGGTTTTTTAATTCATATACTGACTTTAGAAACTGTCATGGTGGATGTGTCTCCACTTTGGGGAACACATCCTTTTTTGTAGTAAGTAATAACAGAACTGCGTAAAGTAGCCAGAACTAATGGATTGTTCAGTCTAGCTGTACATTTCTGAAAAGAAATATGAAAATAGTTTGGGACATTTTTGGAACAGCTAAATTGAACTGTGTGAAATTATTAGGTAAGTGAGAACTGAAACTTTCTCATTGCTTTACAGTTGAAATGATCATATTACTGTATTCTCTGCTAGGTTCTAGCTTATTAACATTGCATGACTCATAGATTAAAAAAACTTAAAAATAAACTTAGAGAAAAATATGCAAGAAGATGACAGTTCAGTTTTGTGTCATCTAATAAATGTCAGGTTTTTAGGGGAAACCCATACTATTTATAGAAGCTTCTTAAATTCCTATATCTGATTTATTTGGTTTCCAATATTCCCCTGTACAAACTCAAGTTAAAAGGCTATGGAGTAATTTTTATGAACATTTGAGCTAGTATTGATTAATTAACATTCAAAGCTAGCTTTTCTTCACATTTATTGTCATATTTATAAATTATATTTATATGAGAATCAAATTTCGTCTCTAAGGTACGAGTTAACTGTTAGAAAGTTTTCAAAATTATAACTGGTTATATTTTGTTCTCCTAAATTATTTGATATTAGTAAGCCACATATATCTCTCTATTTCTCTTATTAAAAACAATAAATTTTACTGCTGAAAATTTTAAAAGTAGAGAGAATTGTGTCATAAACCTATGTACACGTCACCAGCTTAAGCAATTATCAACTCATGGCAATTTATCTCATCCATACCTCTACCAACGTCCCCTCACAGCCCTGTTACATTTTTAGGTAAAATCACACATTTATTTGGCTCACAAGCATTTGTCTATGTATATATTAAGTGTACTTCTTTTTCTATCACATTAGCCAGTAACTTATGTTCCATAAAATTAATGTGTGTTCATGCTCAGTTGCATCTTTTTACCACCCCATGGACTATAGCCCACCAGGTTCCTCTGTCCATGGGATTCTCCAGGCAAGAATACTGGAGCAGGTTGTGTTTCTTCCTCCAGGGGATCTTCCCAACCCAGGGATTGAACCTGTGTCTCCTGCATTGGCAGAGAGATTATCACTGCATCACCTGGGAAACCCATGAATCTCTTAATGCTATCAAACATCCATTCATTGTTGACATTTCCGACTGTTGGCACCAGGAGGTAAGGAGGACACAGACCCTCTGAGTGGTTGACATGTCACACGTGAGTGAGGGCCCACACAGGTGACCCACAACCTCAGCACAAAATAACCCAGGATCTGACTCCCAAGTTCTCTTGCCAAGTGTCAGGGCAGGAACGCTGAGGAATCCAAGTCCTCCCAAGGATTGTGTCTCAATTAGTGACAGGGATTGGATAGAATAATCCTGAGACAGCTTCTTCCTAACTTTCAGAATTTTCCCAGTGGAATTTTGTTCCATTTGCAAAAGTAACTGAGGACTCTGAGTAGGTAATGTATTGACTTCCTCTTCTTTCTTTATTTCACTTCCAATGTTCCACCTGTACCTCTCAAATAAGCCACTTACACTGCAGACCTAGGCTTCCCAGGTGGCAGAGCCGTAAAGAATCCACCTGTCAGTTCAGGAGATGCAAGAGACGCAGGTTCGATCCCTAGGCGGGGAAGATCCCCTGGAGTAGGAAATGGCAACCCGCTGCAGTATCTTACCTGGCAAATCCCATGGACAGAGGAGCCTGGCGGGCTGCAGTCCATGGGGTTGAAAAGAGTCAGACATGACTGATGGGCGGATTCTTTACCATCAGAGTCACCAGGAAAGTCCCAGCATGGTACAGCTATATGCAACTTCAGTCCTAACCTCAGGACCCACTTGTGGGGACACCCAATGAAGACAGTGGCTATCTAGAGCTCCTTTTATCTATCTTTGTCAATTTTCTATTTTTAATCAAAAAATAACATTTATATAGTAAAACTCTGAAGGACAGTTGGTCTTAAGTTTATAGCTCAGTGACTTTCACGTATTACATTCATAAAACTCAAGATGGAGACAATTTCTAACAGCCTGTCAAATTTGGAAAATGCTCAATCATTATGAGATCAAATATTGAATCTGTCATATTCTCTCTTCTCTTCATGGTACTCCAGTTCCATGAGTTTTCAACCACCGGGCAGTTTACCAGAAGTCTCTTAAATTTTGAAAAGAATAGATTTTTAATAGCTCCCCCCAACTTAATTAGTTGATGATAATGGAACACAGTACTTTGGAGTAAACTTGTGCATTAAGCTGTTAATTTATTATCCTGAGTGCCTTACTTTTATTCTAGATTTAAATGGTGGAGGGAACTTAACTCAGCAGACAGATACATTGCAGTCAGTGTGAAGAACTGCTTACATTTTCAGATCTATCTCCATGAAAAGCAGAAAATCAGTTAAGTTAGCGAAGAAGAATGAATGAATCCTTGGCGAAAGGAGCATTTTTAAGGCAAGTGAAATTCCAGAACAAATTGCAGTGAAGAACACGGCAGCATGTTGCTCATTTTTCATTTCACTTCCTCTTTCTACCACATTTTTTAAACCAAAGTAAAATGATTTAGAAAAAAAGAAAAGAAACTCAAAGAAAATCTTAAAAATCACAACCAAAAGAGCAGACCTCAAAATGAGTAGAAGCGTTGCATGGAAAATATTTTCCAAGCTGCCCCTAATTATATTTTGGCTGCTTCCTGATCTCTGTTCCTTTATTTTCTGTATTTTTCAGACTCAGATTCCTCCAACTACGTCTGAGAATGGTTCTGCCAAAGTGCAAGCTTTCCTTTTGCCTTACCTTCCAAAGGCAACAACATACTATTGTCAAATTTAAAATCTGGGACTTTCTAAAAGTGTGATAAATCTGCACCTCGTTTTCCTCCACACTGTGAAAGCTCATTGCCTTATTATATAGTATGTGTTGCTGCTGCGGCTAAGTCGCTTCAGTCTGACTCTGTGCGACCCCATAGATGGCAGCCCACCCGGCTCCTCTGTCCCTCAGATTCTCCAGGCCGGAATACTGGAGTGGGTTGCCATTTCCTTCTCCATACAGTATGTGCACCTAAGATTAAATAAGCAAATTCTGCAAATAATGTTGTGAGACGTGATGTTATAATAATGCTTTCGTGTGAAAATATGTAATGTTCTCAATCAATATTTTAATCCGTTCATAGCTTCAGCTGTTCTTTGTGTGTGCTCAATCACTCGTCATGTCCAGCTCTTTGAGATCCCATGGACTGTAGCCCCCAGGCTCTTCTGTCCATGGGATTTGCCAGGCAAGAATACTCGAGTGGGTGGGCATTTCATCCTCCAGGGGATCTTCCCGACCCAGGGATCAAACTCATGTCTCTGGCGTTTCCTGCATGAGCAGGTGGATTCTTTACCATTGTGCCACCTGGAAGCCTTATAGGGCTTTAAAGCATAAGGATGGACAGACAGGCCCCGTGTGACCCAGTGACACAGAAGGAGAAGCTAAGCGCATTTATTGGCCTCCTTGTTCCCCAAGGAATGAATGCCTATAAGATTACCTGCTGGTAATCACCATGATGTTTCTCGAAACCAATCTCTAACCTACCTAAATCTATACAAGAAAACCAATATCTTCTTTTAAACTTGGTAATTTATGGGACTAAGGGTGTTGCTATGTGAACTTATTCCAAAAGTCTTGCAATTCTTCAGGATATTTCATCAAATACTTTTCTTAATTATCTCCTTATGTTCACTTCATAAGCCTGGTGATGGAATATTTTTTTTAATTTAAATCTGGGTTTCATCGTTGGAAGGGAATAAGGAAAACTAATTTTTATGAAGTGCTTGCTATGTGCCAAGTACATTCCTATTACATTAAAGTCTAATTAGTTCCTCATGGCAAACCTTTAATGTACATATTATTTACTTTTTTGCAGATGATGAAACCAAGGTTCAGAGATTTTGAAAACATGCTCTAATTCATCCAGCAGAACAGGAATTCAAACTCTACCTTGACCCTTAAGTGCATGCTCTTAACTAATCTGAAGTCCAGCAAGTTAAAATTATATTTTTTTTCAAAATCAGTGTTTGAATATAATACAGTGCAATATTTTGTAATGTGGTTCTTAATTATGGAATAATTCCCAAAGTCAACAACTTTTAACATGTTTCAAATAGTACCATTCTCAAATCTTTCTGGATCACAGATCCTTAGTAAGAATGGTGACCACAGGTGCATACACACACATTGTTGCATATTCTATCAGGAAGTACACTAATTTCGGATTAGGGATTCCAAAAATAAATGAACAGTATCCAAAGTCATTTAATTTTAAAAGACATTGCTGATTTATCATGCCAGTCTGGGAAGATCCTGTTCCGTTTTAGTTTCAGTTAAATAGACTTTATACTTGACGCAATCTGTAGAAAAAGGTTTGCTACTGAAAATTGATTGTGTTCATTCTTCATCAACAGTCTTTTGCATGTTTTATTCACCTTCAGCTTCTGCTACTCTTCACTAATAGTTTGGAAAGGGAAGTGGGGTGCTCTTCTGCCTAATAAAATTATTACCTGTGTTTTTTTATGGTTTCTTGTGAAGTTCATGTATAGGAGGCAGTTGAAACTAACAGCTAGAGGAGTTTGATGGTTTTGCTGTGGATTTCATCAACTCACTACTTTAATGCCGTTAATATAGATAACTGAGAACTATACACACAGGCACCTTGCAAATGCATTTAAGTTTTAGAGATTTTAGAGCCATCAGAAATTACATACATTTTCCAACCCACTAATAGGTACCATTGTCATAAAGCGGGGCTAGTTCATCATTGTCAAATATTAAGTAAGAGAAAGAAGGTATGTTTTCTTTTTCAGGCTTAAGGAGATCCACTGTTGTTAATTATCAGCAAACTAAATTAACTGTCAACTCATCTCAATGTATAAAAATACCATCAACATTATCACAGCTGTTCTAGTGTAGTATTTAAAAGTCTTTCACTGTTCTAGTGTAGTATTTAAGAAAAAAAATGTTCTGCTCTGCTGGTGTTATCATGGGGGCACAGATGAGCCATGGATAGGACAGAGACAGATTCTAAGTACCAGCAACAATGCTACCATGCTGTTAACACACTCTGTCTTCTCTCTGCGGGGTAGAAATGTATCAGGGCTGTCTCTATTGCCAGCATCCTACTCATCATCACCGATCTTTGATGGTACAGCTGAAAAAACAATGCTTGTGAAATATCTTCCTCCTCATTCCATAATCAGAGGCTGAAAATACTGAACCTTTTCACTATGACCTTAAAATTGAGCTTATTATAATAGGTTTTAATAGCTTACCCTTTTAAAACATAATTTATTTTATCTTTTAATTCTTGGCTGCACTGGGTCTTCGTTGCTTCTCTTGGGCCTTCTTTAGTTTCCGTGGACAGGCTCCTTGTGGTGGTGGTTTCCTCGTTGCGGAGCACAGGCTCTAGGCACTTGGGCTCCAATCTTTGCAGCACGTGGGCCGGGTAGTTGTGGCTCATGGGCTGAGTTGCTCTGTGGCTTGTGGAATCTTCCAGGATCAGGGGCTGAACCCGCGTCCCCTGCATTGGCAGGTGGATCCACTGTGCCACTAGGGAAGTGCTAACACACCCTTTTTAAGGAATTTGTGTATGTGTGTGGTGTGGGCAGTCATTTGATTTTTATGACTGATGGTAAGAATTTAACTTCGATGCATTCTTACTCTATGATGAAAATACTCTTCTGTGTCACTTGATGGAAATATACTTCTTGAGATTATAAAACCAAAGGAGCACAGAAAGGCCTTTCTAATCCTTCTTTTTTTTCCTTGACTCCCTTTCTCTTATTTTCTACACTTAAAATATTTGAGGAAAAATAAGCATAAAGAAAATCTAATCATACCCAATTTTTAAAATACATTTCTGAGAAGTATTGCTATTTTTCTCTTCTGTCTTAACACACTCTGGGATCACAGTGTTTAACATCCTCTGACCTCTCTTCTAGTTCAGTTTAGCATCAGAGCTCCACAACTGTGTTGGCTGAAGATCATGTAATCTTTAATTCTATTTTTTTCCATATTCACCCTTTTGACATTGTCCCATGTCTAAGTCATAAGCATTGAATTATTACTAACATTTTCAAGCTGTTTTTTTAAAATAATAGGCGTGGTGATTTGAACATCCTACCAAAAGAGGCCTTTTTATCTTTAGAGAGAGAAGCAAAAAGCTATCTGGGAAATACAACTCTGTCTCCAGGGCCATATAGACAGAGTGAATGTAAACAGTGAGTGAGTAAGAACTTGTAAATAAAAGAATAAGAGGAGAAAAAAAGTAAAGATAAAAAATCATGACTTTTTTTTATTATGGAAACTATTTCAATGTCCATAAAATGTATTGTATTTAATGTGAATGAAATAATTCATTTGGGACCCTGTACCTTTGCCTGAAGAAAACAAAATATCCTTTACCTCGAGACATCTGTGTAACCAAAGTTAGAAATGTTCTGAGCGCAAACACTTTTCTTATTATTTCTGAAACTTGAGAAATGAAAAGAGAAACAATCCATTTTTCAAACAGCAATAGCAAGCTGTTTTTCTTTCAGTGGAACTTTCTATGTCTTTCAAAAAGAAAAGAAAATAATACTTATATTTGGATATAATTAAAAAAAACTAAAGCATTAATATGATAAACTTTATCATCACTAAACAAAGTCTTAAATTCACAGATAGATCAAGATTTTGTCATAGCTGAAGCTCATACAAATCAGGGGCTTTCTTTAAGAAAAACAATTCAATCTGTGGAGATAAAACTAGATACAAAAGTGAGTATATGTTTAAAGTAGAAAAAAAATTAAGGAAAAATGTACAAAAGCAGAAATAACTCAAACATTAAAAAATTCAGAATATATGCATATTTAGTTAGATCTACCTCTCTAAAAATGGGCTTCCTAGGAGGCTCAGTGGTAAAGAAATCTCCTGCATTGCAGGAGACTCGGGCTTGATCCCTGGGCCAAGAAGATCCCCTGGAGGAAGAAATGGCAACTCACTCCAGTATTCTTGCTTGGGAAATCTCATGGACAGAAAGTCAGTCATCTACAGGAGACTACAGGCTCCCATGAGGTCACAAAGAGTCAGACAGGACTTAGCGACTAAACATCAACAATACCTCCATAAGATATTTTTACTTTCATTTTTTTACTACATATTCTTTGACTACCTCTTCTTATAAATGATTTTTAAGAGTACAATTTCCTATAGCAAGAATAAAACTAATTTAGTATTTTCTACATGATGGGTTAAACATATTATTTATGATTGTTAGTTAAAATTCATAAAATACATAACTTTAAATCCAGAAATACTTAGTGTTTGTTGAAATCCTAGATATTAGTTTTCTAAAACCGTGAGGATTTTCATAAATTCTAATATGCATGAGTTTCATCAACAAATGTGTATTTTTATAATAGATTTAAGAAAACTAGAACAGTGATGATTCACATACATTTTTCTCTTTCTAAATGTATACATGCTATGTCTACAGCCAAAACACATCTAGGCCTAACTAGAATTTTTTTTCTTAATTTGGATACCATCTTCTTAGTCATAAACCTCTAGTCCATAGAGTTATCGGAACAAAGAAACATACTACATGCAATGACTTTTAAAATCCAGGTTCTTAAAAACCCAATGGGAATAATATAAACAAAATTATCAGCCAAGGTTTTTAGCAATAGGTTTATTTTTATTTTTCCACTTGTTTAGATTTTTTATTAGATTATCTAGGGATATTTTCACTTTCTCCTATTAGTTCACAGAGGAAAATATGTAAATAGAAGTACAGAGGCAAGAGAATGATAGAGAAGTAAGGAATTATTATTATTATTCAGCATATGTATCATGGACACCAAAGTTGAAGTAACTTGTTTCTTACAAGAGGTAAGTATTTGAAGGGAAGAAACTGATAACAAAAACACTGCTAGATACATTACCTTCAAACTTGGACTAAAGAGGAAAAAATAATAACATAGGTTTTGCTGGACAGTGGAACAGTGTTAATATAATAAGATATGTCCATTTCCATATAATTACTAAGACTTTTGCAGTTCAGTACAATGTTTGTACCATATCAGGTTGCTCGGTATATATACCCTGGAGTGACTTCTGACAAACTTTAAACTCTAGATCTAAACAAAATTTGTCAAGACCTGAAAACATACTTGATTAAACTGTTTTAAAATTACTGTCATTTCATATTTATTTATCCACCAAGAAATAAGAATGGAAAGAAATTAAAACAAACTGATTTGAATTTGCTAGGTTTAACCTAGAATATAAAAGTTTTCTCGTCCTAGTTTTAAAGGACAAATATTTATGCATTGAGCCAAATCTGTAGCTGTACACACCTGCCTGAGAGGCGTGTGTATGTGTGTGTGAAATTTGCTCAGTCGTGTCTGACTCTTTGTGACCCCATGGACTGTAGCCCACCAGACTCCCCTGTCCATGGGATTATCCAGGCAAGAACACTGGAGTAGGTTCCCATCCCCTTCTCCAGGGGATCTTCCTGGCCCAGGGGATCCAGGGTTCAAATCTAGGTCTCCTGCATTGTAAGCAGATTTTTTTGCCATCTGAGCCAATAAGGGAAGCCCTTATTTAGAGGTAACAACTTTTTTTTTTTTTAGTGCAATTGGATAATAGAAAATGGAAGATAACTTCAAAGATAGTCTCTCTCTTTTTATTATCTCTATTGAATTTGTTGCAACATTGATTTGTTTAATATTTTGTTTTTTTGGTTCAGACACATGTGGGATCTTAGTTCCCCGACCAGGGATCAAACCTGCATCTGCTAGATTGGAAGGTGAAGTCTTAACCACTGGACATAGTGTCTCTGGTTTTTTTTTTTTTTTCTTTTAACCTAAAATCTACTTGGGGATTATTTGGCAACAAATGATGTATCAGCTTCACATGCAAAAGTAGATAAGATAGCATGAATTGTAGCCATAGCATTTCGGCAACATACCTCACAATCAGCTGGCTGGGCTTACTCTTTATTTGTGCCCAACTCTTTGTGACCTCATGGACTGTAGCCCAACAGGCTCCTCTGTCCATGGGATTCTCCAGGCAAGAATACTGGAATGGGTTGCCATACCCTCCTCCAGGGGATCTTCCAAACCCAGAGATTGAACCCGGGTCTCCCACATTGCAGACAGATTCTTTATAGTCTGAGTCATCAGGGAAGCCCAGGTGGCAAATATAATTAAAATCCCTCTTCCTGGTCTTTGTTGGCTTCGCCAAAGAAATTTTAAGACAACTATAAATCTGCAAACCTTGGAAGACTTATTGCCTCACCAAAGGCAATGAAGTTTCTGTAAGAATGCAAATGTCACCCAGTGGAAGGAACTGATCCTAGATCCACTTGCCTCTCTTCTGAGAAAACAGTGTAGAATAGTAGGAAATAAGCAGATTACCTGGTGGAACTATTTTATCCACTATATGTTTTCTAAACTCTCCTCTGAGAAATTCTAGGCTTTTAAGGCAATTACACCAAATTTAAGGGTTGCAGAAGAGCAAAGCTGGGGATTTCAGTGATCCCTACCTGGATTGGAGGCCACGTAAACAAGAAAAAAATGAGAAGGCTAGCACCTCAAGCACAGTTGCCATAAAAAAGTTCGAAATGTCTCTATGCAGGAAAGTAAAAGCACAGAATGCCACAAAGTGAACAGAAGCAATGTTGCAAAGTGAAGAGTAGACTATCTTCACCTCCCCGGTGGCCCAGCAGTAAAGAATCTGCCTATAATGCAGGAGCCTCAGGAGGCGCAGGTTTGATACCCTGGATAAGGAAATGGCAACCCACTCCAGTATTCTGGCCTGGGAAATCCCATGGACAGAGGAGTCTGATGGGCTACAGTCCACAGGGTCACAGAGTTGGACATGACTGAAGCAACTTAGCTCTCATGAACAGCAATGGAAAAGAGAAAGATGAGTTAGACAGGGACAGAAACATTGTCGATCACACATCACCTGGTGTTCCTGAATGAATGTGGTTGTGGCACACAAACTTATTAGTTGCCTGATGCTGGGAAAGATTGAGGGCAGGAGGAGAAGGGGGCAACAGAGGATGAGATGGCTGGACGGCATCACTAACCCAATGGACATGAGTTTGAGCAAACTCCAGGAGATGGTGAAGGACAGGGAAGCCTGGCATGTTGCAGTCCATGTAATCACAGAGTCAGACACAATTTAGTGACTTAACAACAACAGCAAAAAGAATAAAACTGAAGTTATCTCAGCATTTTCAAAAAAAGTGGATCAAAGAAAGGATATCTGCTTGTTATCACTAGAAGTTCTAAATCATAGCAAGAAAATAAGGGGAAAAAAAAACTGCTACTGGAAAAAAAAAGATAAATTGTTATTTGCAAAGATATGATTGTCTAACTGAAAAAAAAAATCAAAAGAATCTATTGAAATTTTTCCTGAGAACCAAGAAGATAGTCCATTCAGTAAAATGACAGATTCATAATACACAGAAAAAATCAACAGTTCTTCAATAAGCCAAAAGAAACTAATCTGAGGAAATAAGATAATAAAGGCACTTATTTATAAAGTTATATTTAGTTTGAACACTTATAGTTAAAACTGATTTTATAAATTTGGAAGTAATTTTCATAATGTAGCTATTTAAAACATTGCAAAGTAAACAATAAGGCACATTAGTACACATTTTACATAAAATGTAGTTTTAAAATATAAATATACAAATTACAAAGTCCTAAAATATTGTGCTGGGTATTCATTGGAAGGACTGATGCTGAAGCTGAAACTCCAATACTTTGGCCACCTCATGCGGAGAGTTGACTCATTGGAAAAGACCCTGATGCTGGGAGGGATTGGGGGCAGGAGGAGAAGGGGACGACTGAGGATGAGATGACTGGATGGCATCACCGACTCGATGGACATGAGTTTGAGTAAACTCCGGGAGTTGGTGATGGACAGGGAGGCCTGGCGTGCTGTGATTCATGGGGTCGCAAAGAGTCGGACACGACTGAGCAACTGAACTGAACTGAAAATATTGTGCTGAAACTTTTTAAAAAACAATCTCATTTTTAAAAATCTTTACTAAGAATGTATTTTATACCTAGCATTTGAACCATCTTTCATTTTATAGAAATTTAATCGTGTATATTTTAACTGATTTGCTTACAAAAATTATATTAACTTTAATAAAAAAATGTCTGAAATGTTTTGCCAGTTTCTGAGATTTCAGATAATGTCAAATTCCACAGTATTTATTGAGGCTATATGGAAATGATCAGATATTTAAATGTTAATTATTATATACATAAGTAATAGAATGATGAAACACTTTTATAACTGTACCCATAACATGAAATGATTAAAGTTGCTTTATATTCCTCAGTGAAGCCGAAAGCACATTTACCAGATGATGGTGATAAAGGGAGAGATGGAATAGACACAGTTTAAGAAGAAATGAGAAAACTTAAAATATAATTTGGGAGGGTCCTCCTGGAGGGGGGAAAGCTAACAGACTGATACATACACTATGCTTCCCAGGCCGCGCAGCAGGAAGAACCCGCCTGCCAATGCAGGAGGTGTCAGTTCGATCCCTGGGTCGAGAGGATCCCCTGGAGGAGGTAATGGCAACCCACTGCAGTATTCTTGCCTGGAAAGTTCCATGGACGGAGCAGCCTGGCAGGCTACAGTCCATGGGGTCGCAAAAGAGTCTGACATGCCTTAGCAACTAAAACAACAATGACAACATATACTGTTGTTCCCAGGCAATATGAGGCCTTTTATAGCTGGGGTGTTTTAATTTGGATGTCTATGGGTTTTTGTTTTTGTTTTTTTTTAACTCCTGGCTAGATCTGGTGCAGATATGAAATGGGAATTCAAGCTAACAAAAGGTGGTATTGGCACAAATAAAGTGCAATAAGAAAAAGAGGGCAGGAGCTTTGTGAGAGCTTACTCAAGAAATGACAATCATGGTTGTTCCTAAAATTTAAGCCTGAGATATTAATAGCTTGGGGGTGAGGAATGGTGAAAATTTTGAGGGATAAAAAGATTTAGGGCCTGGCAGGACTGGAAAATTGCTGGAGTCAAAGTGTGTGAGCCCGAGACCTGAATGTGTGTGGGAGTGCCGAGATTTTATTGGATCCACTGTTAATAAATTCCACCCCAGTGCTGGACCGGGAGTCCCTGTGGCTCACTGGAATACACGGTTATTGGAGAAGAGAGGGTTGGGAGACTCGGGGTCCTGGGTACTAGGAAATCCTCCATGTTTATTTTAAAATCACTCCAAATTATGAAAGGGGTCATATTGAAGAGAATAGTAAATCAGAGCAAAAATCAGCCCGGACGAAGTGGAGGAGTTTTCTGGGAATGTGATAGTTTTTCAAAGTAGGACACAGCGGGTTCTCTAGCTGTTACTTGCTAACACCATTCACGCCTAAAGCTAAAGGTCTCCACTCACTAAAGGCTGCTTTAAGTTTGAATCCCTCACACAAAAATTTCAGCATCTTTATAGGTCTTTAATATTTTATTTCCCTGAACACATGTTGGAATTCCTACATAAATCTTAGGGCTGCCCAAGCAGCGCTAGAGGTGAAGAATCCAGCTGCCAATGCTAGAGATGTAAGAGGTGCAAGTTTGATCCCTGGGTGGGGAAGATCCCCTGGAGGAGGGCATAGCAACCCACTCCAGTGTTCTTGCCTGGAAAATCCCCATGGATGGAGGAGCCTGGAGTGCTACAGTCCATGGGATCACAGAGTCGGACATGGCTGAAGCGACTTAGCACGCAGGCACACACACATTGATAACAAGTAAGCATTAAAATTCAAAAGCTCAAAGGAAAGAGGAGGTTATTTCTTGCTCACATACCAGTCTGGGCTGAGTGCTGAGGGTTGAGAGAGTCTTCTCAAGCCGGTCATTCAGGGACCCAAGCCCTGGTGTCTCTTCACCTTCAGCTGGCTATTTCTAAGTCTTCTAGAGCCCTTCCTGTTCCAGACTGCACAAGGCAGGAAAAGAGCATGGGGGAAGATGTTTGAGAAATTGTATGGGTTTTATCTGAAGTAATGATGTTCCTGGGCTTCCCAGGTGGCTCAGTTGTAAAGAATCCACCTGCCAAGGCAGGAAACACAGGTTTTATCCCTGGGTTGGGAAGATCCCCTGGAGGAGGAAATGGCAACCCACTCCAATATTCTTGCCTGGGAAATTCCATGGACAGAGGAGCCTGGTGGGCTACAGTCCATGGAGTTGCAAGAGAATCGCACGACTTAGTGACTGAAACAACAAACAGCAATGATGTTCGCATCATAGAAACATAGTTATAAGGAGGTTGATGCTAAAATGCAAGGAAACCTGGATGAGGCAGTCTAGCCATATATTTGGAAAGGGTAGAAATTGCTTCGGTAGAGAACTGGCCATCTCCAAAGATGCTTCTGAGAACATCTTATTAGCCTCCTTAATCATTTTCTTACATAACTAAAGGAATAAACCCATCTAGAGAAGCAAAAAAAAAAAAAGATGCCAAATGAACATCAATGCATTTCATCTTCATTATACATACTTTTAATATGACTCTCTTTAGAGATACACTGAAAGAGTAAATATTGTCATTAATATCTATTTTTTAAAAATTTTACCCAGAGACAAAGTAATGTAATTACATTTCTTGAGTCTGTCTTTTCTTCTTAATTCAATTATCAGGCTTTTGAAAGCAAGTTTTCTTCCTCTTTATATGCATAATAGCAAAGATTGAGGCTTGCAGTAATAATCTCTAAATGTAACTGAATTGTTCAGAGCTTCTTATTTTATTTTCCATAAAGAAAATCTGACTTAAGAGCTATTTATACTCTTTCAACATGCTTATGAACTTAAGTAGCATCTGCTGATATTAAAAGTTACCTCTAGTCATTATAGGGTAGGATTGCACGATTAGAACATTAATTTTTGCTGACACATTGTTAATCAAAAATTAAATCACAGTGCAGCAGAACCAATTAAGTCATTAAAAGATGCAAAAATGCCTGCAACATAAAGAGGAGACTATACCATGAAACTGAACAGTTTACTCTATAGCTTTGTAATGAGTCCTTTGATCAGGTCTAGGGCAGAGATTTCTGTTCACTCTGCATGGCAGCACAAAGATAAAGTAAAAGGCGAGGTTTTTCACGCTCACTTAAGTCTGACTTGGCTTCTCTATCCTTTCAGTACCTAATATTTCAGGAGTCTTGGTGGGAATCTCTGGTGGCGAGATCGACTCCAATTTCTCACCACTGAGATGCTAAATAGGTGCCACCACAGAGATGCTTGGGTGTGACATCCTAATTTAAAGAAGGAAAATTCTTATACTGACGTATACTGTCTTGTTTTTGCTGAATGGGTGATCCTGATGGAGAGACATACTCAAAATTCTCTATCTATCGCTGTACAGTAAGCAACACAATTAAACAGCACATTAGAATTTTAACCTAAACTTATTAGTTGAGATCCATTGTCATAGGATGATGTGATAACCTTGTTGTCTTCCTGCCTTAGTATGACTTATTGATAGAGATTCAGGCATGATAAAGATTAGAAGGAAAATTTTCTGTTCTTAGCTTAGCAGAAATGGAGAGGGGATTTGTCCCTATAAACCATATTGTTGATATTCAAAATTTTTTTCTTACTGAGAATATGAGTTGCCTAATGGTAGCAGCTGCTGTTGGCCCAGTGGGTACGCCACGGGCTGGCAGGGGTGCCAGCTCTGATGCCTGAACCCCTGGCAGCTCTTGAATGGACCGTGGCCCAGGCGCCCTCGGGGGGTTAATAGCTCAGGCTCTCCAGGATGAGACCATGAAAAGAGAGGATTTGTGTGTGTGTGCGGCCTGTGGGACACATGGACCAGCAGGCCCAGCTGTTCTGAAGATACCAAGTCCCTGCCGCCACGAACCTCGTGAGTGTTAATAAGGAGCGGGCTACGGAAAGGTGTGAGCATTGCTCTGGGCCGTCAGGGCTCAGAATGGGACTGCATTTAGAGGCTGGCACTCACATCAAAGGAAAATGACACCAACAATTCCTGAACTCCAGTAAACTACATAACAAATATTAGAATGAATTCCTTACGTTCAAATTTATGCTTGACATTTGGTAAGCATTTTTGTAATGTATCTTTTAGTTTATATTGAGAATAAAAGAGAACACATTTATTTATATATTAATATTAATCTATTTTAGCGTGTGTGTGTGTGTGTGTGTGTGTGTGTGTGCTCAGTCGTTCAGTTGTGTCTGACTCTTTGAAGCTCCATGGCTCCTCTGCCATTGAACAATGTTTGCTTGTTTTTGTCACCTTCAATATAATCAATTTGTAATATACACTCTTCAGCTTATTTTTCATTTATATTCTAGCATTTTTATTTCTTTTGGAAAGATTTCCCAGATACAGTTTCCTGATTATTTTCTAGTTTTCCACATCCTTGTTGACACTAGTTATCAATTTGTGTATGTGGTTTTTTTTTTTTATTTTGGCAAGCAGGTAAGTAAAACTACCATGTTGTTACTTAATTAAAGTCTCTGTATTATCTAATGAAATTAAACCTACATTTGTATGTGTGCTATGCTCAGTTGCTCAGTTGCGTCTGACTCTTGCAATCCCGTGGACTGTAGCCCACCAGGCTTCGCTGGCCATGGGATTTTTGAGACAGAAATATTGGAGTGGGTTGCCATTATTATCTATTTAAATAAATTCTGAGATTTATCTCATCATGAGCTTTTTTGAAAATTTCATTTTAGTCTTTTTTATATCATGTTATACAAACTCTTTTTAAAGAATAACATATGCTATTTACTAGTTTAATGTATTCCATACCTATTTTTTCTTTTGCTCTGTTTGTGGCATATTTCTCTGTGCAAATGTGTTATAGTGTAATTTGTAGTTAAACTATTTTTCTGCTTCATGATGACTTTATTCTCTGACTGGCTTAGAAACTCTCAGGCCCACAATGCTATAGAAATGTTATCCTGAGCACATTTTTGCTATTTATTTTAAAAATATTTATATCTAATCTACAATCCACATGAAATTGATTTTTCTATGTTTTTACAAGGTAAAGGGCTATTTTTCTTGCTTCTGTTTGAGCAGCTACTCTGAACCACATCCTGTATTTAATAACTTTTTTATACCACATTGAAAATGAAATTTTTCTTACATAATGTCTATGACCTATATTTGGATCCTTTCTTAGACTCTATCCTACATTTGTATGTGTGCTATGCTCAGTTGCTCAGTTGCGTCTGACTCTTGCAATCCCGTGGACTGTAGCCCACCAGGCTTCGCTGGCCATGGGATTTTTGAGACAGAAATATTGGAGTGGGTTGCCATTATTATCTATTTAAATAAATTCTGAGATTTATCTCATCATGAGCTTTTTTGAAAATTTCATTTTAGTCTTTTTTATATCATGTTATACAAACTCTTTTTAAAGAATAACATATGCTATTTACTAGTTTAATGTATTCCATACCTATTTTTTCTTTTGCTCTGTTTGTGGCATATTTCTCTGTGCAAATGTGTTATAGTGTAATTTGTAGTTAAACTATTTTTCTGCTTCATGATGACTTTATTCTCTGACTGGCTTAGAAACTCTCAGGCCCACAATGCTATAGAAATGTTATCCTGAGCACATTTTTGCTATTTATTTTAAAAATATTTATATCTAATCTACAATCCACATGAAATTGATTTTTCTATGTTTTTACAAGGTAAAGGGCTATTTTTCTTGCTTCTGTTTGAGCAGCTACTCTGAACCACATCCTGTATTTAATAACTTTTTTATACCACATTGAAAATGAAATTTTTCTTACATAATGTCTATGACCTATATTTGGATCCTTTCTTAGACTCTATCCTATTCAACTAATCCATCCATTCTTTTTTTTTTCTTGTTACCATATCATTTAATACAATCACTCATAACTTACTTTAGTATCCTTTAAGTAAAGTCTTCCCAGGCTGGGCAGTGGCAAAGAATCTGCCTGCCAATGCAGAAGACGCGAGAGACGTGGGTTTGATCCCTGGGTCGTGAAGATCCCTTGGAGAAGTAAATGTCAGCCACGAGTATTTGTGTTCAGTCGGGCCCCAAAGAGTTGGACATGATTGAGCACACAGCACATTCTTTAAGAAAGCACTTCTCACTTTTAATTTAAATTATGTTATAGTATTCTGATTAGAATTGTAATAAGTTTAAATGGACATTTAAGTCATTAAATCATGATCGATTACTCTGTGAAAGACCTCATAATTTATACTCATTCAATAAGATTTGGTAGCTGCCTTCAAGTATGTCCTGAACTTTTCCTATTTAACTATTCAGGGATATTTTACATGTATTTTCCCGATTTTATTAAAATGTAATTTCCATTTGAAATTCAAAAAGATTCTCGTTCACGTATTAAAACTGTTGATTTTGGTGTATGCAGCTAGTCTTTTGCCACATGAAAAATATCTAGTTCATCATGATAGGTTTATAGTGAAGTCTTTTCTAAATTTATAATCATAAAATACAGCTAAATTTATTTTGCTAAACATTAATTTTCTTACCTTATTACACTGGCTAGAACCCCCAAATAATCTTGAAAATCTCTCGTGAGTTTTATTCTTGATTTTAATGAAACTGGAATTAGCAAATTATTATTTAGTATGCTGTCTTTTGGAGAACTTTAATAGCACTTATAATATTTCATTATGTTCTGATGCTACTCATTTTTAAGTTGGGAATAGCTTGTTTTTCTTTCACTTCTCTCAATGTAAATATATGAAATAATCATTAGTATAGATACTGTTGTTTCTGGGAAGTTTAGATGTTACATGGATAGTACATGTATAGGATACTGAGGAGAAGAAAACACTCAGATGAGCAGGAATTTATACACAATTTAAACCAAAGCTGTTTTGATTTTATTTCAAGATGATAAATATAAAATAATTTAAGTTCCATAAAGCTTTTATCTGTCTCAGATGGTTTATGAGTTGAGGAACAAAAGTACTGAGCTTGGAGTTATCTAAAACATTAAAAGCCACAATACAATTTAAAATAAATAACGGTTTATAACCTCATTCCACAAAATAACTGTTAAGTTTTGAGTCATTTTATGCATTATGCTAGCTTCAGCAAGTATTAGAAGACTCTCTATGATATTGAAGAATATTGGAAAAGTTTATCAAAATTCTTAAACTTTGTTTCAGATTTGCATCAGTTATTCAGAGAAGGCATTTTTGTATCAAATCTTAAAAGGAATTGAATATTGCTGTCTCACTCTTTGTGATAAAATATTCATAACTTTATACAAACATGAATATGTATATGCTTTATAAGTTTTAATACAAACTCAACATTCTTTTAAAACTTTTAGTTTAAAAGTAACGTATCATGGAAGAATTTTCTCAGCAGACTGTCAGTTTTCTCCATTAAATAGTTATTTGATACCCAACATTCTGTCTTGTTTCAAAAATCCTTTCTTGAATTTTATATCACTAATTTTAAAATGAGGTTTCCTAAGTGGCTCAGTGGTTAAAAAAAAAAAAAAAAGATCTGCCTGTAATGCAGAAAACATGGGTTCTATCACTGGGTGAGGAAGATCCCCTGGAGAAGGGAAGGACAACCCCTTCCAGTATTATTGTCTGGAGAATTCCATACACAGACGAGCTTGGTGGGCTACAGTCCATGGGGTTGCAAAAGAGTCAGATAGGACTTGGCGACTAAACAACAAAATAAAAGAACTGTTTACTGAAAATCTTACCCTCCATTCCTGATAGGCACAGCAAAGTCAGTGACTCACAGTCTCTGTCTTCATTATTTGATCTCTGCTCCCAAAAATCTTCACTCTGATTATTCTGCTTCAGAAATAAAATAGATATAAAATCAGTTCAAAAACAGTGACCAAACCAGTGAAAACAAGTCGAAGGTTTTTTTTTTTTTTTCAAGAGAACAATTAAAATGCTACACTAAATCAACTGAATAATGTAAAGATAATAGCATATTGCTACTCTCATTTGTTACTCTAATTGTTCTACATTTATGGAGTTCTGCCCTGGGTAGCTTTAATAGCAGTTGTTAACCATTGTCATTTATCAGCCACCTTATTACAGTTCAAATGAAATTGTAATTGAAAACACTCGAACAAGTTAAAATTGACAATAAACTCACAGTCCAATAGGATTTGCTTAATGAACTTGATGCAATAAAATTTTAATTGTTGTCAAGCATTTACAGGATATATTGCTGAAAAGTTTTAAAATTTATAATTAACCCATAACAATTCAGGGGAGTAAGTTCATACCAGAATGAAAGAGGCAAAGTGACAATTAAACATAACATTATTCCTAATTTTATGGAAATTGTAATGATTTTTTCTATTCCTGCATTCTTCCACTCTTTTCTTCTTTTCTGGATAGGTGATTTTGTGTGTGTGTGTGTGTGGCCTATGAGATATAATTTGTGAGGCAAGAAAAACTCTTGCTTAACTCCACATATCTAATTCACTGGCCACAATGTCTGAATATTTATGAGAAAGCGTTAGTGTTATATCCAAATTATTAGACCTTAGAGTCAAATGTATGGCTTCTGTTTCTCCAAATGTCACATTCATATTTCTCAATACCTTTGGCATCAGTATCAGTATTTATAAAGCTGTTGTTTAGTTGCTGAGTCATGTTTGACTCTTTGCGACACATGGACTGTAGCCCACCAGGCTCCTCTGTCCATGGGATTCTCCAGGCAAGAATACTGGAGTGGGTTGCCATTTCCTTCTCCAGGTGGATCTTCCTGACCCAGGGATTGAACCCAGATCTCCTGCATTACAGGCAGATTCTTTACCATTGAGCCACAGGGAAGCCCAATAGCAGTAACTATTTATTTGGTTGTTGTGATAATTAGAGTAGATGATAATGAGTGTTATTTTATTATTATTATTTAGGGTGGAATTTCCACTTAAGCAATCTCAGTTAATCTTTGAAATAAATTTAAATCCAAGTAGATAATTTCAAGTGATTGTTAAGAAACTAACTGTTTAACTGAGTAGGACACATGTTAGCTAGCTGGTGACCTAGCAGGATTGAGATATAAGTTGAGAATTTTTTTTTAAAGAAATTCTTTAGAGTAGGAAACAAAGTCTGACCACGCAGAGCACTGCAGAATTATTCCCAGTTAACAGGCAGGAAAGTGAAGCTTATAGGCAACCAAAGAGTATACAGTTGCTGAAAGTGAAACCAAAATGTCTGAAAAAAAGGTAGATATTGAAAGCTGTTCACTCATTCATTCACTCATTCATTCATTATTTAGCAATGTCCTCCACTCACTTCTGAGAATACAGAAACTCAATTGTCCTTAAAAATGTAGGAAACATGTCTTGTTTGCCTGAGTGCAGAAAGGTTAAATAGATAAGTTCTTGGTCAAATATTTATGATTTTATTTCTTAAATACCTTTCCAATTCTCCATTCTCTAGAAAAGAGACTTTACTAGAAGACTGTACTTGATATGCCATCTTTTTTTTTTAATTTACAAAATTATCACCTGAACCATTTTCTTTAAAGTTGTTTCAAGCAATGCTCAGTCACTTGCATACAGTAAATGCAATCGATTCTCTTGACAGAGATCCATACATCTTCTTCTTCCGTACCCCATGAAGATAAAACTGCTAATAGTTTGTTTAACAGAGGAAACTTGGGAGACTCTACCTCTGATTTTGTTTGCATTTTTATAAATATATAATATGCAAACAAATACTTTGTAATACATTTTGTAAATACATTTGTTGAGTTTGGTGACTTGACTTTCTCCCTTAAATGTATACCTTGAGAAGCTTTCATGTAAATGCAGTATATTTTTAGTGTGACATTTATGTGTATGTGGGAAAGATTGAAGGCAGGAGGAGAAGGGGATGACAGAGGATGAGATGGTTGGATGGCATCACCAACTCCATGGACATGAGCAAACTCCAGGAGATGGTGAAGGACAGAGAAACCTGGCATGCTGCAGCCCATGAGGTCGCACAGAGTCGGACACGACTGAGCCACTGAATAGCGGTGTATTTATATTTAATACTGTGTTACACAGTTCATTAAGCACTTCCGTAAAGGTGAACACTAAGTATTTTTCGGATGCTTGCCCGTTCACATCCTTAAACACACATCTTTGTGTACAAGCACAAGCCTTTCTGTAGTATATACTTCAGAAGTAAAATTAATCCTAATGATATTTATATGGCAATTTTGACAGATGCCATATTGTCTCTAAAAAGTAGTTATCAGACCACAGATTATGTCATTATGTAATGTAATGATGTAATGTAATTTGGTTGCCAAATTACATCATTATGCATTTCACTAACAATGTATACTCAATACATTTTAATATTTTCCAATCCAATTGAAAATTATTTTAATTGATGCTTTAATTATTTTAATTGATGCCATTCTCAATTATTAGTGATTTTAAGCAGTTTCTACACTTGTTGATTACTCATATTTCATATTTCGTGAAATATTGTACTAGTAAAACCTAACTATATTGTCTTCTGTCTTTTTATTTTATATTTAGCCTTTTTTATGTATTCATATGCATCTGAAAATCTTTTTCTGTGTATGCTATCATTTTTATGTGGTAACAAAGAGTTCTTCAACTTGAAAATTATGAAAATACTATCTAATAATTTTTATTTTTATCCACTTAAAGTTTTTCAGGTTAGACTTTTAATCCATCTAGAAATTATATTTTTGGTTGCTGATGGAAGAGAATAAATTATTAGCCAGTTGTCTGAGATGAAATTATTGTATATATCATTTTATCAGTAAAATGAAAAGACAAATTCATCACATACTGAGAATCCTATGGACCCTATGTTGTGTTATATTGGTTTATTACATATTTATGAACAAAGCAATGCTATAAGTAGGAAAGTTTGTGATTACCTCATATTTAATACCTCATTTTGTTTTATAAGGTTTTCATAGTTATTCATGCTCATTTAATCTTCCCAGTGAATTTTAGTATACTCTGAGTTAATCAGAAACCTTTTTTGGTTCATTTCTTTTGTGTAGCTTATTTGGAGAGGACTGACTTCTGCACAGTGTAAGTCCTCCCATCTAGAAACCCATGTGTCTCTCCGTTTGTTTCCATCGTCTCTCATGCCTGCCTATGGCATTGAATATATACTTCCCTTGGGTATTAACAGTTCCTGTGAGCTGTTTCTCAAGTTCTTCACAGTGGTCTGTGTGCGCTCATAGTTCTGTCCTTATTTGTTGGTTCTTTCAGTTCTCTATATTTGCACCTCATTTTATGGTGTTTGTTCGTTCTCAAAAATTGGAAAGATTTTTGGTTGTTTGCTCATCTTTTCATTTTACTCTGTGTAAAAATTGTGATGCTCTACTAAATGAAGTGTCCATAATTTGGATACTTGGTATCAGCTATTTCTTTTACTATTGAAAATGTTTATTTGGACATAGATTTTAAATTTTCCTAAATTGTGTCTTCATGGATAGCTTCATTTTACTTTCATCTGTTTTTTATCCATCTCAATTTTGAATCACATATGGTAGCAAAAGCACTTTTCGTTTATTTTGGAGCTCCTAAAAATACTGTAGACAATTTATTATTTTCTCAGAAATAAGTATCAGTATATATTTTTAGAAAGAAGCTCCTCAATGCTATTATTTTTGTCTTCTTTGCACTTTGCAGATTTTTTTAGGCGTCATCCTTTCCTTTGATTATTTTGAACTGCTGCAAATACATTTCAGCCTACACTTTCTCATAAATATTGTGGGTGGTTTTTATTTAGATTACTTCAGTTTTTACAGATGGTATAAGAATCTTATTCCTTAGAGCTGACTTGTGAGGATTACATTAAGTGAATTTTTATTGCCAGTTTAAACAATTATTAGTTTCGAGAAGGGGACTAACCTGGCTTCATGAGATATTTTCTGAAGCAATTTTCTCTACGTAGAAACTTCTTGAGCAGAGGCAAATGTTTCCGTGTTTGATTATTGTAATGTCTCTTCTCTATTGAAAGAATAGGCTAAGATTATGAGATTCCATTTTGGCTTCTATTATTGCAGATTCAGGAAAATGGCTGGTTCTCTTGAGAGGTACCCCTCTTGCAGCAAATGTACTTATGTGTACGGATGGATATGAGGCAACAGTTGGAAGATGCGAAGATGGGAAGTTCTCTGCCAAGTTTTATCTTCGGTGGCGTTAGCACTCCCCTACAGAGCACATCTATTGCTGGTTTACAAAGTTAACATGATCACAAATGTGTTTTGTTTATCCTGAAGTCTTGTCTCCATCTGTCACATCTGAAAGTAAGTTGGAATGCTCACCTTTTCAGCAAAGTCATGTCCTTGATTGGATCAAACTCAGATGACAGGACTACGTTGTTTAGTGCTAGCCCTGCTATTCATTGGCTTAACATTTGTGGTATTTATGCTTACATTTTTATCCTTGGTAAAGTCACTCAGGAGATTTTCTGATCTACATAAAATTGTCTTCAAATGGATTCAGGCTTTACGTACTAAGATTCACTTTGTTGTCTACTCCTGGCTCTCCAAATAGCGGTTGCTTAAGTTATTTTGCATTAGTTTATTCACTTATTTCCACAGCACACACTTAGGTGTACCAGCATTGTTTCTTGATTAACTCTATCTGATCCCATCTGTAATATATTTAGAATATATATGTGTGTGCATGTGTATTCACATATAGAATGAGATTAAACACAAGGTGATCATATTAAAAGGACAATAAGCCAAGAGTGAGATATTGAGTATCTTTTACATACTGTGTACACAGTAAAATAAAAATGAAAGGAAGGAAGAGTTTGTAAAGACAGATACATGGGTATGTAAGTAGATAGTCTCTTGAGAGTCCTTTGGACTTCAAGGAGATCAAACCAGTCAATCCTAAAGGAAATCAACCCTGATTATTCATTGGAAGGGCTGATACTGAAGCTCCAATATTTTGGCCACCTGATATGAACAATCAACTCATTGAAAAAGACCCTTATGCTGGGAAAGACTGAGGGCAGGAGGAGAAGGGGATGACAGAGGATGAGATGGTTGGTTGGCATCACTGACTCAATGGATGTGAGTTTGAGCAAACTCTGGGAGGTGGTGAAGGACAGGGAAACCTGGCGCGCTGTGGTCCGTGGGGTCACAGAGTCGAACACTACTGAGCAACTAAACAACAACAGGCAGATAGACAGATACATGATAACGGACTGAATGCAAATGGGTATGAAGGACCTTTTAGAGTGACAGAAATGAATTCATTTTGGTGATATTGAAGCCAGGTACAAGCCCCTGTGTCCTTGTCTTTTGAAGTAAAGTACTGCCCCAAGAGTTAATGTTTGGGAAATGTGAAGATGTAGAAACAAAGAATAGCTGTTGGGCTGGGGAACTGTAAATCCACCACGTAGCTGAATCACTCAACTCCCAGTTCCCTGAAAGATATTGATAAATGCATGACACACATTCCTAAGTTGTCTTTACAAGAAATAGACACCCTCTCCACTCCAGATGACTATTGCTGACTACAAGAACATAGACCCTAGTCTGATTGAAACCAGAAGGTTTATGATGCTTGAAAGTTCACCTTGATGCCAACCGATCCAAGAATTGTCCATGAGCAGATCATGCCCTGCCCCTTGGACACCATAATACTCCTCAGTACCCCCTCCAGGGTGGGAGACACAGTCTTCAGGGCATTCGCTTGCTATGGCTCCCTTTGGCTGGCAAAGCAATAAAAGCTACTCTTTTCTACTTCACCAAAACTCTGTCTCCCATGTTTCCATTCTGCACTGGTGAACAGAAGAGTTTCAGCAACAATATTTGTACAGTTCTGTAAGTAGACAAAAAAAAAACTTGTTGTTTAGTTGCTGTTTAAATTTATGACTACATTACCAATTAGTTGTCTGTTTGCCTCTAATAAAACTTTACTTTTTAATATTCCTTATTGTGCAAGTATATTAAAGATAGAGCCTTATCTTCTAAAACAAATCATCTGAATTAAACTTTGTTTTTTTTTCCCTGTCATTTTAATATACTAGAAGCACAATGGAATTTTCTGCTGTGTTTTCTTGCAATGCAATTTTAGGATAACCTTTGATCATTGGAAGATCCAACAAAAATAGGATGGACGGTAATTGCTCTCAACTCCAACTCATTAAGTCATCAGTTCTGACTAATTGGATTTTTAAAAAATATTTTGCTGATGAACATTACTTTATATTGACCATGATGGAATATTTATGTAATTACTGTTCAATCTAACATGTCACTCATAATTATCTGTAGCATCATCTATTCTTCTCTTGAATAATGTAACACTTGGAAACTAAACTACATGATTCAACTATTATTAAATACTACGATTCAGCATGTTATTTACCCTTGAATCTTTTTGGTCAGTGACAGACAGACAGACGCCCTATACAATTCAGCATGCTCTCACAGTGACCTCTATTATAAAATCAAGAGTTTCTGTTCAGAATAAGACTAATTATGGACTTCCCTGGCAGTGCAGTGGTTGGGACTTCACCTTCCAATGCGAGTTGGATGGGAATGTGGGTTTGATTCCTGGTCAGGGAGCTAGGATCTCACATGTCACATGGCATGGCCAAAAAACCAAAACATAAAACAGAAGCACCATTGTAAAAATTCAATAAAGGGTTTTTTTTCTAAATGATCCACTTTAAAACAAATCTTCAATAAAACAAAAAAGAATACTGTTGGTTAATAAAGTTTAGCCTGAACAAATCCCCAAAACACACTAGGTAAATTTACTGATCATTTATGGAAGCATGAGTAGCAAGCAAAAGTATTCTGGTCCAATATAATCAATATGTTAAATTTCCATTGTAAGATGGGCATCATGCAGACAAAGGGCAGAAATCCTGAACATCTGGATTTATCACACATATGCTCATTAAATTTTATTATCAAAAGTTTATTGACATCTGGGATAATTTTGTCTAAATAAGGGTGAAATGACAAATAGTGCCTACATCACATTTGGAAAGTTTCTCCTGTCATGAATGATTATTAATAGAGTTTTTTAAATGGTTGAAGTGAAAGAGTTAGTTGTTCAGTTGGGTCCGACTTTTTGCCACCGCCTGCCCAGATCCTCTATCCATGGGATTCTAGAGGCAAGAATACTGGAGTGGGTTGCCATTCTCTTCTCCAGGGGGATCTTCCCAACCTAAGTACTGAACCTGGATCTCCTGCATTGCAGGCAGATTTACTGCCTGAGCCACCAGGGAAGTCCCTTCTAAATAGTTACTTATACTAAAAGAGGAAGATCTGAAGTTAATGCAGTTGGACATAGAAATCAAAAAACTATTTAAGTCTCAACAATTACGTGCATACAAATACTTCATGATTTTGTCAGGGGAAAGTTAGGTAGATTGCTTTTGCATTTTAAATTTGTCTATAATAAAATGGAATTTATTAAAAGGGTGCTAAGATGGTTCTTGGAATCCAAGTAAGAGCTGGCAAACCTGAATAGGGGAAAGGTGAAACCGAAGGTCACACCTCTGATTTTACAGATGGGAGTCAACATACCTGATGTTAACAGGATATTAACATCTTATGACTTGCAACTCATGACTTCCTTTGGGTCAGCCAGGGACAATAATCTTGAGCTGAAGACCACTCTATAGAAGAAGAGCAGTCACAAAAGTCAAAGAACTTAGCATATATACAGACAACAGATACCAGGCAATAGATGGATCAATTGAATGACTGATTTTTATTAATGTAAATTCTAATATATAGAAAGAAGTGCCTAAATACAAGTAAAGTGTGCATAATTTTATACATTACTAACTAAAAATCATTAAAGTAATACTAGTAATCTACCATGCAGGCAAAAGATTTGATTATGGCCAGATTCTTTTTTTTTTTTTAATTGGGGTGTTAAGCAGAATCAAAAATAAAGACCGTAGCTTGAATAGACCTTTCTACTAAATGCTGAAGGCTATGTAACTGAAACAAACTATCTTGGTTTCCCTTAAATGCTGACTCTGACCTTAACCAAAACTTAGACTTTCTTCATGTCAATGTGACCTTCCAGCTTTCTAGGCAATCAGCTACAGACAAGTAAACAGAAGATAAGTTTCCAGTAACCAAACACAAAACAATGTACTCCCTCATTCATGTTTATAAACTGAGTGTAACTGCTGAGAACCAAGCCTCTTAACCCCTTTTGGTTTTGAAATCTCTGGTTAGGAACAATTTGTTTCTCCCTCAACAGAATATGCATATCAAGCAAAGCTCTCTGAATTTTCTTTTGGTGGAGGCAGCCCTATCCTAAACTGCTCACATGAGGTTTCCATGATTTTCCTTTTTTCATTTGTTTCACCAACTACACATATAACACTAAACCATATGCATGTCTGCAGTTTTCATGTTTTCTTTTTTTTTCATTATGATGTTTTCTAGGTCCACCAGTATTGGTGTATACAGCTAAGTTATTGTGGTTTAGTTGCTCAGTGGTGTCTGACTCTTTTGCAACCCCATGGACTGTAGCCTGCCAGGCTCCTCTGTCCATGGGATTTCCCAGACAAGAATACTGAAGTGGGTTGCCATTTTCTTCTCCAGATGTGATTTTCCTAATTGTTTAAAATGCATGAGACAAGTGCTCAGGGCTGGTGCACTGGAAAGACCCAGAGGGATCGGATGGGGAGGGAGGTGGGAGAGGGGATCGGGATGGGGAATACATGTAAATCCATGGCTGATTCATGTCAATGTATGGTAAAAACCACTACAATTAAAAAAAAAAAAAAA